>NC_051185.1:108093694-108168246 GCF_013339695.2 Rhipicephalus sanguineus | reverse complement strand
TCATCAAGCTTTGTGTGGCGATGGCCCAAACCTCCACACAAGGAGTCGGAGCGTCTTAAGAAATTGGTTCCTCACAATTTCCACAAAAAGAAAAGCGATTCCGCCCGCGCTTCTTGGTCAATGCCTGGCAGGCCGACAGCAGTCCGACGCTGCGTACAAAAGAATTTGTCGGGCGAGCTATGATGAAACTGCACCCCCAGGATGAAAACAGTAACGAGTAACGTGACACCAGCCCGTCTACCGAAAATGTTAACGTAAGTACGTTACCCGTACAGTTCTGAATTGTAACGGGTACGTTACTAAGTTACCGAAAAAAAAGTAACGCGTTACCGGTAACGCCGTTACATGTAACGCGTTACCGCCCAACACTGGTACCATGTCATCAGCAATACCAAGTACGGCCAATCCGATGTATCAGTGTTCTAAGACTGAAGCAGACTAGAGGGAGCAGTTAGTTAAATAGCTTATTACAGTTTAAGTTTGTTTGATTGTATTTCTGTACATCTATATATGTATATATATATTTGAGTGCCGTGTGTTTCGTTTATTAAATGTGTTTTGGTGTTCAACGAGTCTTGGCCGAGTCCATCACCCGCAACCACCCGAATCCGTGACAATTGGCGAGCCTGCCAGGATCCAATTCCTACCCGTTACGGATTTCGGAGGTCTAGTGATGGACCTGACGAAGATTTTAGAGTTTGCACTAGAGCGTGGATTGTCGAGCAAAGAAGCGATGAGCCTCTATGATCGTGAGGAAAAGAGGATAAGAGAGGAGCGAGCGAGGGCACGCGATGAGAGGCGTGAGGACAGGCGCAAGGAGGAGGAACGTCACATAAGGAAGATCGAACGCGAGAAGGAGTTTCTCCTATGGAAACAACAGATGGTAGAGCGCAAACTGCAACCGGCACAAGCCACAGGGTACATTAAAGATGAAAGAATGCCCAGAGAGGTCTCAACGAGAGATGTTAGGGTGACCGATTTTCAATGCTCTGGTTCAGTTGAGCAAAGGAGTAGCGAGCACGCGTGTTGTTTTAATGAAAACAGTCTGGTAAGCATTGAGAAGGAAGAGGGCTCAAATGTTACTTATATTAGTAGTAAAGGAACGGTTGGTGAACGGTACGCCACTGTTGTTGAAGAGGGCACGGATGAAGAGAACGCGAGGCCTCCAGACAAGGAAGAGGCAGAATATTGCTCTTCGATGATGTGCATGCTAGTTGAAGGAAAAGGCATTCAGAGTACGCGAGATGTAATGCCAGATTGTAACAGGATGAACGGCGTGTTGCAGACGCATGGTGTTGAACGCTTAAAACTGGAGGAAATGGAGACACCACCGAAAGCACCTAAAACTGGTCGTAATTGTCAGCAGGACACAAGGAGGGTCGCCAAAGGTGTCAATGGCAGACGCGTAAGACAAAAGGCAAAGAATGCTCTGAAAACGCGTGAATTAGGTCATAAATATTGGGCTGAAAATAGAGTGGGTCAAGGAACCAGTAGCGAACATAGAGGTAGGACGCAGCCTGGGAAAGTTGATCCGAAGAAGCGTCGGGTTATTAAGAGTAGGGACACAGGCAGCAGATGTAGGGAGCGTTCTAGGCGACATGTCGTGAGTAGACGCAGGAAGAAGTTGAAGAAGACGCGGAACGTGAAAAAGCATAGGTTTAAGTATGTCGTATCAAACTGGTGGCTGCTCTGTGAAAAAAAAAAATTAAAAGTCGAATAAGTGATAAGCAGACAAATGGATGACTATTCTGAGTAGTGCTCGGTGCACCATGAATTTCTGAACATTTTTTGAACAGTGACGGCTGCATATTCTATGTAGTTCTGTTTTATGTGTGCGTAGCCAGATAGTTTTTTGGACAATGAACTGCTGGACATTGTAATGGGGTCTGTGTAGTGTTGTGTGATGTGTTTCCGAAAGTGCATCGTCATGACCAGTGAGTGAACGAAAGTGTCAGCGCAAGGCAAGCAAAAACAAGTGAGAAGTTACTGACCATGGTTATGGCAAGCAAGATGCTGGCAAGAAGCAGTTTTTTGAGAAAAAACTCTTGGAGAAGGGGGCGTATGTCACGAGTAAGAGCCCCTCGGAGGCAGAAAGACGACGAAGAAGCGTTGGCGTCGGCACGAGCGCGTGAGTGGAAAAAATTATAGAGCTCGTGGCACGTGAACCGAGCCGGGAAAGAACGCGAAGCGGAGTGAGCTGGGATTGTCTGGGTGGACTCGGCAGCGGAAGGTTGCATCGCCAGCCTGTGCACTGGCGACGGGCGTTCGGGTGTGCGGCTGGTGACGCGGGCGTCCCGAGGTGCTGCCGGCGAACGAGACGGCGTTCGAGCAAGACTCCTCGGAGATGCAGCTACCGCGCACCGCATGTACCAGCGTTCCTGACGCAAGCCCCCTTCTGCAGCAGGCCGCCGAAGGCAATCTCCGGAGCGCCACGTCAGCGGTGGAACGCCACGCCGGGTGAAGCAGCCGACGACGACGTTAGGCCTACTGGGCCTAGCAGTCAGGCCAGCTACGACGACCTGCTTGTGTACAGGCGACGGACGCTGCGTAGAGCTGCAGAGTTGACATCAAGTGTGTGGAGACATCAGGAGCCACGACAGATGACCCGACGGAAACGACGACAGACTGGACATTGGTTATGTACCATGTCATCAGCAATACCAAGTAAGGCCAATCCGATGTATCAGTTGTTCTAAGACTGAAGCAGACTATGAGTGGAGCAGTTTAGTTAAATAGCTTATTACAGTTTAAGTTTGTTTGATTGTATTTCTGTACATCTATATATGTATATATATATTTGAGTGCCGTGTGTTTCGTTTATTAAATGTGTTTTGGTGTTCAACGAGTCTTGGCCGAGTCCATCACCCGCAACCACCCGAATCCGTGACACCCTGTGCCTATGTGTTTCTTCTTTCTGCTGTTCGGATTCGCGCTATCTAGTATTGAAGAATATATTCGTTCGCAGACTGGAATGATAACACGCATCGATACAACTTACTCACTTACCCGGTGGCTTGCGAGGTAGCTTATGCCTGTCAAATTTGCGTTTTGGCAAGTTCAGTGTCGGAAGTGCGTCAGGCCTCAATCTCTTCCGCGAAAACCCTTAAAAAAAGAGAGCGAGCGAGAAGAATATATTCATCAAGATCAGCAGTGGCGATAAACTCGCTCGCGCATTTTCATCGCTTACGTGGCGACTGAGGGCTCATAAAACGATACCCTTTACTATGCACCAGATCATGCATGCACACTTGCCGCATTTCGGTGCAGGTACTTGCCCTGCGGAACACTGAGAACTGTTCTCGCAGCCGTGTAAACACAATGGAACATGCGCGAACTACAAAAGGGCTCGGGGACTCTCGTTTAAACAGACTCATAGCCGAGCGCGAACAAACTTTGCATTCACAGCGAAGACGGTACATGAATGACAAAGAATAAATTCCATGAATTAATTTTCTTCTTTCTCGATTGATTCGCGCTTAATTTTCCTGCGGAAGTGTAGGAAAATCAAAGCACAGGGAAGCTTCCCCGAACGTTCACTTACTGCGACCGTCTTCGGGCTCGTAGTGCACAGCAGCAACAAGCATATAAATGCACACATTAGCGAAGTTATCGCTGACTACTCACCATTCTTTCTCGTCTGCGAATGCTTGAATGCACCGTCGTCGAAGTGTTTGCTGCACACCATCGCGTACTTGGAAGACGTCTTGCCGTTACGAAGCCTAACGAGCCACAGTCGGCGACGTTCCGCGTCGGTGGGATAAAAATGGAAGCATATCCCTGGCTCTGTGCAGTATGTGCGGCATTGTGGCACCGAACAAAACCTCACCATCGATAAAGAAGAGTTTTCTGCGGATACGGAACACAAAATCACGATGTGAAAACAGAAGCCCCGTGCACTTCTACACACCACACGAAACCAGCATCCACACTAGCGGGGTGACGGTGCTGCCACCTATAGGTCGATCTCGCCGCTAATAGAACTTCGGGGCAAGCTCTCCGATAGTGGCGCTTATGAAACGTGAATTTTGTGTAAAACTTCCGGGATAATGGGAAAAAAAGTAACGAGCAACGTGACACCTCACGTTACCGAAAAAATGTTAACATAAGTACGTTATCCGTTGCGATTCCTAAATAGTAACGAGTACGGTACTAAGTTACCTAAATAAGTAACGCTTTACCGGTAACGCCGTTAGTTGTAACGCGTTACCGCCAACACTGGTTGTGAGTGCGCGTTGTGTGTGTTCCCTTTCTTTTTTGTCTACGTCTTTTTGAGCGCTGTTTTTCTTCAAATATAAACAAGCACCAACTCGCCACTTTGTTACAGTTCATGCTGTATCCCGTTTCCCGAAAGCGCCGAAAAAGCAACTCCGTCGTAGAGGGTGTCGCCCCTGCAACGCAGTTTGCAACTTCTCCTTCCCTGACAGCTTTTCTCGCTCTAAGCATGTTCACCCCTCCACATTCCAGCGAAGGTGCAGGATCAGCACCAAGACTTCTCAAAACGTACTTCAGGAATGGCACGCCTCATTGTAAGTTTCCTCTTCCACTGAGAGAAAGGGCAAAACGAAAGAAAGGAGAGGCAGGGATTAGTGGTGAATGGGAAAAAAATTATTCGTCTGCTAGTCTGTGGTTGAGGCTTTCGTGCGGAAAACAAACTTGCTCGCATATGCGCAGTAATTATTTTGCAAGCCGCCAGTTAGCGAGCCATATGACCCCGACTGCAGCGAACAGTGCGAATGGCTGCGTGAGCTCTAGCGTTACCAGCCGCGCGCAGCAAAAGAAACGTAATGCGTCCCGACGCCTAATCAAGTTTGGAAACACATGATTTTCAGTACGTCGTCTTCTCGATGAAAGATGTATTTGCGAGCGTAATAATTACACTCCCATAACGGTAACAAATCTGCTTTGCGAATGATCATTGTATCGTCGAAAATCATTGATGTGACTGCCATTTGCTTGTTGCAGTGCACGGCGACTGATCTAGCAGAGAGGTAGCAGCAATAAAGCTTGGACTGCGCCAAATAGTTAGACAACACGTGCACAATTTGCGCTATATGAACTAACAACCTCTAGCAAAACTAAATTTAGCAAATAATCCGTTTTCTCATGTAGATCATGTGATATCTTATTTTCTAGGCACGCTTCACTGACCAGAGCGCGCGACGTAGCTCATTTACCGTCTCAGTATCGCCGGCATCGGCCGCCATAGACACCTCTTCGAAAAGCTGAGCTAGCTTTCGGGTGTCGACTTTGGGCCTACACAGATAGGTTGGTTTCGCCGAGGAAGCGCCCTTACACATTTTGTTCACCGTTTCCTGCCGCACGATGGCGTTCGACACATTGTTTTCTCGGAGTTCCAGATCGCGAGTGGTTAGAGAAATGGGCCACCTTTAGTGCGCGTCTCAAGGACAGTTTTCAAGCTGAAAGAAAATCTACGGGCGGTGGGGGCGACGACCTTCAAAGCGCGCCATCTCGCGCGTGAGCACGCAGAAGCACCTCCGAGCTTTGCGCACCGCCAGCGCTAAATGGTGTATATAAATAGCTTGCCATTAGTATGCTGGAAGACGCATGGTAGAGTTGTCTAACGCTCCAGAGTGCTCCTCTATAAGAAAATCTACGGGCGGTGGGGGCGACGACCTTCAAAGCGCGCCATCTCGCGCGTGAGCACGCAGAAGCACCTCCGAGCTTTGCGCACCGCCAGCGCTAAATGGTGTATATAAATAGCTTGCCATTAGTATGCTGGAAGACGCATGGTAGAGTTGTCTAACGCTCCAGAGTGCTCCTCTATAAGAAAATCTACGGGCGGTGGGGGCGACGACCTTCAAAGCGCGCCATCTCGCGCGTGAGCACGCAGAAGCACCTCCGAGCTTTGCGCACCGCCAGCACTAAATGGTGTATATAAATAGCTTGCCATTAGTATGCTGGAAGACGCATGGTAGAGTTGTCTAACGCTCCAGAGTGCTCCTCTACTCTGTGACCTATATTGTCGACGATACTTGATAGACTCACAAAAAAAAAACACTGAACAAAAAAATATGACATCGCCATCCATGCACCAGAGGCGCACGAAATAAAAATACGCATTAGCTGTGAAGCTGTTATTTAAACGCCCTGAACTGCTTAAACAAAGTACAATGTATGAGCTAGCAACCATCACAATAGTTTAGCTTAGCGTTCAGAATAAAAATGTCCAGCTTGACGCCTTCTTCCAGTCACACACGAGCAGATTACAGGATCCGAACAGCCACTCCTTGTTAACCTTCGTGTAATGCCTTGATCAAATTCTCAACTTCGGGTTTCATCTTGCGCAGCTTCATGGTACTGTCCTCGCCCGTAGGTTTCGAAGGAGAGCGGTTCCCTCATATATGCACCCGTCAGGTGAAAGTTGGACTCGACCACTTTTTCGTACTTCTCGTAGTAGGCGATGAGCTGTTGCAGCATCACTTGTTGGAGGTACCCCGGGCACAGCGAGGATCCATTGAGACAGGCATCGATAGCGTCGCACACGGCAACGCGGATGGTCTCGTGCTGCACGACGCGACTGTAGCTCTCGCACTCGTCCGGCCGCTCCTCGCTGCCCCAGTGGTTGAAGTGCGTCTTCTCCGTCAGCAGCGACTGGATCGGGACGATGACATTCGAGATGGTGAGCGCGGGGCTCCACGCCGACGTGTCCGAGCTTTCCAGAATATCGAGGCACACCCTGCCGCTTTTGTACAGGTTCGGATTGAAGCTCACGTTTCCATCGTCGGTGTTCATAAGGCGTACGCGCGGCGGACACATCGGGTAGTCCTTCGGGCACTGTATCAGGAAGTGGCAGAAGCCGCCCTCGTACGGCGTATCCGAGGGGCCCACCACCACCACGTGGAACTGGCTGACTGCCACGGGCTCGATGTACACACCCGTTAAGGGATCATTGAAGAGGTCCAGGAGGTCGTCCTCGAGGCGCCGCAGGCACTGCGACGATGGTTCTTCGTGCTCGAAGCGAACCGGGTCCCAGTCGTCGAGAACGAGCACGGATAACCTGTGCGTCTCCGTGCTGCTGACTGTGGTCTGCGGCCACATTGGAGACTCTTCGACGGGCCGGCCCTCTGGCTCGTCGTCGGTGTCGCTGCTATCCGAAACGGTGTCCATCCAGGGTGCGAAGTCTTCGTTAAGTGGGCCCTCCATCTCGTCATCGAAGAGCTCGTCGCCGATGACCGTGATCTCGTCATCGCACCAGTCCGTGGCAGGAGTGTCCAGCTTCATCTCGAAGGAAGTGGAACGTTTTGCACTCACGCAAGATTTCTCAGTGTCGTTCCCGCAGACGGGGATCGTTCAGCGTACTTGAGAGTCGGGCAGTCTTGAAAATGCACCAGAAGGACCGAGACCTCGCACAGAGACTCCAATTTCCTATGAGGTGCCGTTATCGGGTGACGCTCTTATATCTGCAACCCGTAAGGGAGAGGGGGAGAGGGAAAGATACAAGAGGGCGGGGCCAACAGAGGCGACCTTGACAATGGAGGGAAAGCTACGGGGGGCGGAGCTTGCACGCATGTACCTCTATGCGTATTCGTCCGCTTTCGAGAGTGTTTCGTACGTGGGCCGAACCACATGGAACCTTGCCTTTCATTCAATTATACGGCCATGGCGTGACAACACACGTGACGGTTCCACTCGGACCACGTGACTTTGAACTGTCGAGGTGCGAGTAGACCCTCCCGATGACTCATTCATTCCAGTGCATGCTTACGTATATGAATCGCTTCACTTCATTCTGAGAACGGCACTATCGAAAACATTCAACATAAAGGCCTGAAATGCCTCATCTTTAGTATATAATGCGCTGTAATCTGCACCGTGCAGTGTTGTTTTTTTCTTTCTTGTGTTGTTTCGTGTTTATTGATCAGGGGAGCTCATTTTTTATGTGTGGGATGGCCCTTTGATGGCCTATTTTAGCGCGACCGTGACTTTCAATACCAAAAACCATGTCAACAAAGATAATAACTGCATAGCATTATGAACAGTTTGACAGACATTTGTTAGGTCAATTATCTTCGCAGTCACCATTCTGCGTTCAATATAACGTCTCAGAAAACCTGCAACATGTTCTGTGAGAATGCAGACGATACGCATCAGAGAGACAGTCTCTGAAGGCGGCATTGCACCTTCAACGGGACCCGTGCGTGGAACATGCGACATATTCTGGGCCCATGGCAAAGCCACACCTGTGCGTTTCGCGCCACGAAAGCGCTGTAGAATTTCTTGCGGGCCACAAGCCTTATTGAAACTGTGTAAACAGTGTAATCTATGTGCATGCGTGTGTGGGTGGCCGTATGTGTTGTGATGTGGTTAGCAGTGAGCATATCATAATCATCACCCAGCCCCTGGAGGAGCATGTCAGGCGAATAGCCAGGCTAATATGTCTATCTTTTCATTAAAACATTTCACACTCTCTCTCCTAGTTTATACACGAACTAATTAATTAAGAAATTGTGGATAGACATTTTACCAACTGCACTTCAAATCGTCTACAGAAGGGACATGAAAGGTAGATTCCATTATTATCTTATAATATTCTTATCTTCTACAAACTTCATTCAAGGAAATGCAGTTAGCTGGGCTAGTTCGTGCTGATTTAATGAATCCATAATTATAGCAAACACAGAATGTGCTAGCGGTTGTCCTGTGTGGTCTGTAGTGTGCGTTCGCTAGAATTATGAATTCATTCACGCTACCAGGTGCGCGTTTATAGCATCACTGAGGCTCTCCCTATGTGAGCATTGCGTGCCATGATATCGAACGAACAAGCGCGCAATTACGAACATTCGCGAATTTCAAAGTACATAGAACAACCAGCTTCAGAAAAGTGCAGAAAAAGAAAAGGACACTGAAGAATAGGGCTCTTTCCTTTGCTGTTCTTTTTTTTCTTCGCCATTTTTAAGGTGGTCGTGTCATGCATTACAGTCTGAGCAGTATGCGCTGGGACAAGCGAATTCGTGCATAATCAACGATTACTAGCACTGTACCCATATGAATGTGACGTATTGAAATGCAAGAGGTGCCTTTGCAATTGACCATCTCGTGTTATGAACTCATGTGCGCTTGGCGACTGCCTTTATCTGCTGTCAGTTTTAAAATAAACTTCAGTGTTCCCTGTGATTTTTCTCTCGACGGTACACTTATAAAGTTCAGAGCGACCAAACTAGCCATCGAGAAGAACTTAATGTGGAGTTGAAATTTTTAGAAGCAAAGTTCATCGTGAATATACTTTGTTTTTGTATTTTTCAAACGCTTGTCTTTCCGGAGTGTTTACCGCAACTTTCGCAGGATAAATGTCGGGTTAGTTCAATCTCGTCTGCCACTTCCACTTGATTGAATAATTTATTGAAAAACACTGTTGTTCGTGATGGCGTGTGCCAAATGTAGGTGCCGAAGCACGTGCTGAGGAGTTTCAGTGCGGACAATGCTATGCTCGAAATGCTTGATGTAGGTATTAACAGACGGACAAGGGTTTCCACACTTCTGTGCAAAGATAACAAAATTTCGAACTCACTAAGTAATAATAAGCTGCATACTTTTCACGTGCCACGTGCATCCCGAAACTCGCGATGCAAGCTTCCTCTCATTCGCGAACTTCACCTTCACCGCCGCACCCCATTCTCTACTAGGGTTCGGCATTGCTGATACTGTTCTGTCGAATGAATACGATACATTCCATCTGCATGAAGTCGACAAGGTTGTGGGTTCGTATGCAACCGACGAAAAGGGTTCTTTTTCGTGCACTCATATTCATTTCAATTTTTTGCCATGATTACTACGCTACAGTTAAAAAGAAGAAATAATATCCTCCATGCTTTCCCTGGCCTAATCGTTTGTGGGATTTACTTGGTTAGTCCTGGCAAAGTTCGACTTGTTTTGGCGTAAATTCTAGGACAGTATTCGAGTTCCCGCTTCCTCTACATCGCAACAAGTATTTCCGGCAGAAATATGCAGATTATCGTCAACAACAATTGTTGGACAAGTAGGTGACGTGTCATTGATTCGCGTGTAAAAACCAGTTTCGCAGAGTGGCGTCGAATGCGTCTACTTGTTGGCATCATGCCCTCGCTACAAAGGAGGGTGAGGGGAGCTGATGTACAATGACTCCGAGAGTAGCACAACCGATAGGCAGCGAAGCGGGACGGGGGGAGTGAGGGGGGGGGACGTTACTTTCTTCGCAAATCGCTGAAAGAATGCAGGTCCCTACTGCCCAGAGAAAAGAGCTACACAAAGGAGCTAAGGAGAGGCGCTCCTTTGTGTGCCCGTCGACAATGGACATCGAACCCGGTACCTCTCGCATTGTACGCCCACGCTTGACACCTCTGAGCAACACCTTCTAGACTAGTCTAGAGGGTGTTGCTCTGAGTCAGCGTCTCTTGGAAGGGGGAAATGATGGAAGAAACACAAACACTTAAGCCGATAAGGCTACCACAATAGGTGAAGCATGCATGACAACTTTCTAAAGATTCAATTTTGTAAACCAAGCGAGACGAGTGACATAGACAGGCTTTTCACGGCTCGTGTGGCCGTTTCCTCTTCCCGAAATTGTTGCTGCTTTGCACGTATACCGTGTTACGCTTTACAGCCCGCTTTTCGTTAACTTAATCGCGAGAAGTATGATGGCGGCTGTACCGGAGTTTTCTTCACCTTTTCCCCTGAAGTTTGCTTATGCGACGCTAAATAAATTAAGGTTTTGGTAAAAATGTCAGAATTTCCGCGAGCTAAGGAAGTTTGAAAACGTGCACGCACGCTCAAATACAGCTTAATCGCCTTGCTCTGTAACTGTAATTATAATAGGATAATAGAATTTCATAAAAATGATTATCCGTGCGTGTTGTGCAGTTCTGCATGCCCAAAACCGTGTTATGTCTGGAAGATAAGCTCCAGTGGTAGACTCTGGGTGGTTTCTCAAGACGCATGTCTATCTACTATGTATATTAGCTTTTTCACCTTACCCGCATTAATGTGAGACTGCTATCGCCACTGTAGCAACGCGATACTAAAAAAATTACGAGGCCTGCACAAAGGCGCATTGAGAAGAGGAAAACACGTGTACCATGTAAGACGAATGCACGTGGCCGAATGTTATGAGAGGAAATGGAATGGTTGAAATACCTCGATAGTAATACCGGGTTCCGGAAAGAACGTCCCAGGAATAAATGTCCCCGGAGGATACGTCCTCTAAATAAACGTGCCCGGCAAAAATGCCCCTGGAAAAAATGCCCCCAGACGGGGGCCCTCATACGTTGCGCCTTCAGGTCGCGAATTATTTAATTCTCATTGCATAAAAAAAAGAAAAGGATTCGCGCGAAGATTGAAGTTTACTGAAATTTAATGTGCCAGCAATATATATTATAAGGAACCGCTTTATTCGAGTCGAGCTCAAGCTGACCCACACTGATGATGATATATACAGATGAGGAAGTTGTACAAATGATGATGATATGTCCAGTTGACACAGAAGACTCAGTGACCTCAGCAAGTCCTTTATCCGAAGAATTTCTGTCTCGCCTTGCACACTGCCGTCACCTGGCCCGAATTAACACCGGTATCTCCCAGGAAGCCCGGAAGTCTCGCTACGACTCGACTCACTGTGCTGCCACCTTTACCCTCTGGTGACGAAGTTCTTTGGACTCCGGTGCGCGTTCCCGGCTTATGCGAAAAATCACGAGTCGCTTCATTGGACCTTACACGGTCATTGAGCAAACGTCCCGCGTTACCATTGCACCATTTCCCGCTAAAGGGGACCATGAGGCGATGCGAAGCCGGAGCACTTGCACGATCGTGTTCCGTTGGCGTTCGTTGGGCATGCTACCGACCTCGCGTCGTGGAACGCGAAGAGGAACGCTACGCGCGTCTTGTCTTCCCTCTAGCCTGGCCGGTAATTCTCACAAGGCGAGCGTGGAACGCGGTCGACAGGCGTGCGAGAGGGGGGCAGCGTAGGAGAGGAGAGACGGGGGGGGGCGCATGCGCTGGTGCTCATCGTGGCGTTGCGCAGGAGAGAATTTCGGCATGCCTAGCCCGCGTTTCAGAGGAAGAGTGGAAAGGGTGAGAGGAGAGAGGGGAAATGGAGAGGGGAGGGGACAGGGAAAGGGAAGAGGGAAGGTAGAGAGGGAAAGGGGGAGAGAAGAAGTGGAGAGGGGAGAGGGGAAGTAGAGAGGGTATGCGCATGCGCAGTAAGGGTGGTCACGCCGCACACCACCACCACCACCACCACCACCGGATTGAACTCCGCCATAAGATACATCGCATCTAAAAAAGAATGCCGCATAAGCAGCGAGCAGAGCCTGAAACGCTGCATTCGCAAGCAGCGGAGCAAAATGTACCAAGCGAATCTTGTCAGCCGCCGGGACCTTGTTAATGCGGTCCCTTGGACTATGACTGCGGGAGACCGTCGAGAGCGCTTCCTGTGCTACGATACTGGCCCAGAGACTGAAAACAGGCTACTTCTATTAGACGTTCTTAACTGCGCGAAATGACCAGGACACAAGCAAGATAACACAGAGAACATGAGCGAAGTCCTTTGGTCCTGGTCTTTTCGCGCAGTTTAAAGGGACACTAAAGGCAAATAAAAATTTATGTCAGAGTGAAAGCTCAATGTACGACAGTAAACGGCGACCTTGTTAATGCGGTCCCTTGGACTAATATGACTGCGGAAGACCGTCGAGAGCGCTTCCTGTGCTACGATACTGGCCCAGAGACTGAAAACAGCGCGAAAAGACCAGGACACAAGCAAGAAAACACAGAGAACAACACGAGCGCAGTCCTTTGTCCTGGTCTTTTCGCGCAGTTTAAAGGGACACTAAAGGCAAATAACAATTTGTCAGAGTGAAAGCTCAATGTATGACAACGTCTAAAACGGCAGTATTATCATCAGCAGTGCCCTACTTACCGAGAAATTAAGCTAAATGCATCACACGATGAGCGCCATGAGTGGGACATTTTGGAAGTGATCCCAATGACGTGGGAGAGTCTGAATACAATTAATCAGTAGTAATCAAACTAGCTGCATTAAAAAAAGAACCTTCCGTGCATCAAGACACGTAATAAAATAGTGCTTGTTCGCGTCTGTTTGATTCATGGAAAAAAGAACCTCTTTGGCGTTGCCATGAGGAACGGCGCGCGTGGTTCAAAAGTTGCGCTTTCGCCGAACTGCGCTTCGCCCGGCACCCTGCTTCGCTCAGGCGGTCGCGTCTCAGTGGTAGTTTTGGTATCGCGTACTGCCGCGCGTATTTTGCACGCTCGTGAAAGTCGCTCTGACAGAATGTTCGACAAAATGCCGCATGCATGTGATGTTGCCGGATGCCCGAATGGTGCACGCCGCCGCGTAGTAAAGGCGGGCAACGTTGGGCACGGCAACAGTGACGTGCGAAATACCACTTTCAGACGGGTGATTTGAAGTGCGCTAACGCGATGCGGACCACTAAAACGTGATTTTATTTCAAAATAAGCACTTCCTTGGCATAAAAGTTGCACTACGAGGTTTCTGCACCGCTATTTCAACAATCAACGTCGACTTAATATTTGCCTTTAGCGTCCCTTTAAGAACGTGTAACAGCAATGAACCAACCAGGCCTCCAGAACGTATTACTGGACTACTTCTATTCACCAGCGCAGCGTGCTTGAAGTTATCAGCCGAGAGCAGCACCTCGTTTATGGACGGAAACTTCAGTCTGGCTCCCAAGCGATTTCAAGAGCTCGGGTTGATCACCCTCTTCAGGCAAGATCAGGAGTTTCGAAATTTCATGGGAGTGCTGGATGCCCTCGCTTTCCTGCCCCTTGACGACGTACAAGATCGAATGGCCGCATTGAAACGTTTAAAAGGGTTCACCAGCGTGAGCTGCCATAGAGAATACATGCGCATTTTAAGAAGCCCTAGCGTGCCCAAATTTGGTCAGATTTACACGGGGTTTTCGGCACTGCATTCATTTTCAGTATATTGAGAAAATGTTGCGGACAGATATTTTCCTCGGGCTTTCATATTTTTACAAACAAAAGGCAAATATCCATGAAATTTGTACATTTTAACGTCTCGCTCTTTCTTGTTGTCTCCTGAAGGAAATAGCTTAGTTATCTAAATTTCTTCCGCAACATTTCCTCCCTTTTTATTTCCTTATTGTTATGGTATAATTGTCATGCATGTCAAGCCTCTGGTTTCCATTTTACAGACTTTGAAAGTGCTGTGTGTACTTTCAGTGTGGATTTCAAATTCGCGCCAAATTTAAGAGGAGCTGCGTGGCGCCACCTGGTATCGCCTATATTCCGCGGTCCTGCACTCAACGTTGCTGCACTCCACCACCAGCCTCTCATATGGCTGTATTCGTGCGCTGCGTAGAAAAGTAAGGGTACAGTGTACTAGAGACTTGCTGAGTGATCACTCAAGGCGCGTTGTTGGGCTAGTTGGTTATGATCCATGAGACTGTTTGGCGTAGCGCACACCCACAAGGACAAAGGACACACACACACACACAGCTTGAACAGGCTTCGGTATTTTTATTATCGTTTATTGTAGGGGGAGGTGGGAGGGGGGGGCTGTGCTGCCTCTTTTCCTCCCGATCGTGTTCCCCGCGACAATGAAGTGGAATGGGAGGCTAATGCAGGTGTGTGATCCAAACACAAAGCAGCGTTTCTTCGGCGTCCGCATCGCGACAGCATTTTGGCTACCAGCACTTCATATAAGCAGGGTGCCGAGAGGTCCTTGGTGTTCAGGAACCTGCCCCTTGTCCATAGCTAATCGTCCTATTGAGCGCTCACAGGAATTTACTGCGGTTGCAAGGGCGACAGTGGCGGCTTCTGCAGCAGAGACTAGCCAAGAGGCTCGTGTATCATGGCTGTTTAGAAACGTCATAGGCAAGCAGGCAAATCTGGATTTTAGGATGTAATAGCGAGATCGGCTGCCGCGAACTGCTTCTTCAAGGCTCCAAATACACATGCGTAGATCAGAACAAGCTTTGTTCTTTGGAAAGAAAACATACTTTGATGTCGAGCGGCCACTGTCAAGTGTATGACTCGACACATGCCTTTCACAACGTGGCAACTCGGGGAGATGGTGCTGGGTCATTCCTCGCCAATTGATCCGGCCTTCATGCTCGACCACCTTAGATGCAATTTTTAAACAGTTTTATACTGCATTTTGTATCCCTGATAAACATTATCCTCGCGTTCTTTTAGGCGGGGACTAAAGTCCCTCCATCGCGTCTGCTGCCGCTTCTGTAAGTACCGCCATCTATTGTTTCGACGACGATGCCCACTCCGGTTTAGGAGCTTGCGGAAGTAAGTTCTTGAGCCACTTCCTTCCGTTTTTTCCTTCCATCTTGTTTCTGCGCACGCATGTGCACACGCGAGAAAGCAAATATTTCATTCTCCGTTTCGCAAGTGTTGTTGTTTTGAGGTTCATCGTAAACTGCCTGCCACCGAGCGAGTTTTCGCTTGGTGTTTCTGCGTCGCGAGGGCATGGGCGGCCATGGGGCGGGTACATCAACCGGAAAAGCAGCAGAAAGATCATGGCGGCACTTCGGCTTCCGCTAGGCGGGGAGCCGGTGTAAAGGGAGAGGGGGGAGCACGAGTTGGCGCTACTTAACCTAGCCGGCGGAAAACGCATGGAGTGGCTTTAGCCAACGTTTATAGAACCTGGTTCTATAAACGTTGGCTTTAGCGGAGACTACAGGGGGAGCTCGCCCCCCCCCCCCTTCTGGACGGCTTCCTGGGGGGTAGAGCTCCCCCCGACGCCGGCACCTGGATATTTTTATTGAGCTTGGCTTGGGTCCCCAACCATTGACAACGGACTCTTGGCTGTCTTGTCTGGCAGCTCTTTCACAGGATGCTGTTTATGACCGCTTCTTTTTCATTTCGAGCTTTTAAAATTTGGATCTTGGGCCATCAACATGTCAAATATTCAGTGGAAAATGCCCTTCAAACGCATTTATATGTGAAAAATTTGTTGCCTTTATGAACAACTAAAGCGACGGCTTCAGCTATGACACGCTAAAAAAAGTCATGAACCGCGTAGCGACTGGTTTTTAGAGAACAAAAAATGCTTCTGATAATAGAAAGCATCCTCGACAGAGTCAGTCAGAGCATGCTTTCGCACTAACTTGATCGCCAATAAAAACAAGTGTAATTTCTTGGTTGTCTACAAATGGGTACCCTTCGACGTGCCGAGAAAAGATGGTACACATTTTTAATTTATCAGTAAAGCGTTCTGCTACCAGTTCGGTCACTGAAGACCGACACAAATACTCGTCTAGGAAACAACGGTGGAAAAATTCTTAACCCCAGCTTTGCACAAGGTGTAGTGGTACCAAGTGGTACCATCTGAGGATTATTCTTGGCCATCTTAAATCGAATTTACTGCTATAATTAAAGCTTCCTGTGCCACGATTAGAACACTCTGTCCTGTCCGGTGCATATTTTAACAACGGAAACTAATTATGACAATAAAAAAAAAACACTCAAGAAGACAAATAGCAGCATCCCAAACACAGCAACAACAAAGGGCACTGCTTGCTTCGAGACAAACGCCGGTGGGGAAGAGCGGCTGGGCCTCCGGATGACGCGCTAGTCCTCTGCGCTATGCTTCGAGCGCAAACAAATACCTTCTAGGGAATGAAAATAAATATGGATTTTCCCACCACAGCTCTTCACAATGATGTTGTGGCGCCGACACGCCTGTCCTGTGTCGTTCTTCTTGTGTCATCCCCTTTTTGCCGCTGCTTTTACCATGAGACGAAACTTATGCTAATTTTCTCAATTTGGAGGTCGGACTAACACACGCACACACACACAGAGATGGAAGAGCCTATCGGGCCTCCGCCCACTCCGGCAAGATGAAACCTCTCCGCCAATGGCTTCATCGAAAGCAAGAACAGTGCTGCTGTAGTTTTTACGCAGCGTGCTACTGTATAGTGTTTTTTCACACTTGTGTTAATATTTATAACCCAGTTATGTAAATAAAGCGTTTAAACATACAGAACGCGCTTTTCTCGGCAACAATTGTTCACGATCAACATCATTACTGGCATCACAAAAGGCAATAATGTGCGACAACGAAGAGACAATTAACAGGGTTTGCCGGAACGAGTTTTCGAGCGCATTAGAGTCTTTTAGCAGGTTACGGAAATACGGTACGCAAATACGGTAAGGCATTACGGTGCCGCTCCTCCTTTCCCAGTCGTTGAGCGGCCAAAGCACAACCAGCGGGAAAGGAGGAACGCTACCGTACTGCCTTACCGTATTTGCGTACCGTATTTCCGTAACTTGCTAAAAGACTCTATTAGCCTTGATAAAATAATGTCTGCATAGTATATATATGTAGATTTTATGTATTTAATAAATAATTTTGAACAATACACTTGGTAATGCAGCGAAAACCGATAAGAACTGTTTACATATGCCTACTTCGTCATTCTCTTTTGTGTGGCTGTACATGTAATTTATAAACTTCGCATATTTCGTGCAAAGCGAGACGACAACAGGTGAACGGCAAGGTCCATTTCTTCTTTCACTTTTTTTTCTAACCTTGTGGACTTCTGGTGTATCGTACGATGCATGGATGTGCAAGACGGCTTTAGTCCACTGCAGTGAACAATCAATCCAGAAATCGCTCATTCGCTTGCTCAAAACAGCCCGATGGCCTTTTTTGCACATAAATCAATCAATCAATCAAACGTTTATTTAATGTGCCCAGGAACAACCGTAAGGTCTTTGTACTGGCGCACGAAAAAACAAAAAAAAACAAAGGAAACATTCATAATAAAATATCAGGGATAAAAAACGTTATAAAATTGCACATATACAACTCTGCGCAGGCAGAAAAAAAATATCAACAGTGTACAAGGCTATGTAAGTACAGTGCAAAGCTCGGAGCAGAACAACGACTGGGAGCTGTGAAAAACATCGAGCTCCAAAAAGTAAGCATTGTAAAGACGTTGTATCCTGCCAATGGTCGAATGTTCACAGAGGCAGGCGGTTACATGAAAAGGTCTATTCTCTCTGGTCAGCTTACGTGGAATTCGGAAATTAAGACAGTTGAGCAGTACAGGGCAGGATATGATACCACGCACAAGCTTGTAAAGAAATAACAGATCAGCGCGATTTCGTCGGCAGCAAAGTGATGGCAATGATAATAATCCAGCAGCGTTAGAACGAGATCGAGAGTCATTTCTAGCGAAACGATGGCTGTAAATGCTTAGGAATTTTTTCTGGACTCGCTCAATGGCGTTGCTGCTGGAATTGGGAATGCCATTCCAGATCGCAGATGCATACTCTAGTTGAGGAAGACATAGCGCGGTGTACAATTTTCGGAAGGGCACAGGAGAACGGAATTCTCTAGACATTCTGCAAACACAGCCTAGGGTGCGAAGACCCCGCAAAGCAACACGCTTAGCGTGAGCAGAAAAGTGTAACGTGCTATCAAAAAGAACACCTAGATCATTGATCTCACATACCTTACACAACGACACAGAATTGACAGAATATAAAATGGCACACTAGATGTTTTTCGAGTGAAACTCATTACCTTGGTTTTTTGAAATATTTAGGGAGAGGTTATTGCTCCTGCACCATTCAGAAAAAGAACACAAATCAGATTGCAGCAAGCGACAATCAATAACTGAATGAATTTCCTTAAATATCGTTATGTCATCGGCATACAAAAGGAAACAAGAATTCCGAATGACAGAAGAAACATCATCAACATAAATTAAAAAGAGGAGTGGGCCCAGTACCGACCCTTGAGGAACCCCACTAGTAGCTTTATACAAAGAGGATGTTTGGCCATTAACGGCAACGTAACATAATCTATCAAGAAGATAGCTATGGAGGAGATTCACAATTGAAGAATCAACATCAAAGTGTGCAAGTTTATCAACAAGCAGCGAATGGCTGACAACATCAAAAGCTTTGCTAAGGTCACAGTAAATAGCGTCAACCTGTCCTCTCTGCGAAATAGGCGTGGAGACTTGCATCATGAAACTGGCAAGATTAGTGACAGTTGAGCGGCCTGCGAGAAACCCATGCTGATTCACAATCAATGAATTTTTTACATCAAAAGACAATATTTTGTGAAGAGCAAGCTCAAAGATTTTGGATGCGGCACAAAGAAGGGAAATAGGGCGGTAGTTCGAGACGTCACTTTTACAGCCAGACTTAAACACTGGGAAAACACGAGCAGTTTTCCACATGCTAGGAAACGTTGAAGCATGCAGACACTTATTAAATATGGTAGTCAATACTGGGACAAGCATACTGCCATAGGCTTTTAGTATGGCAGAGGGGATGCCATCTGGGCCAGCTGAAAAGGATGGTTTCAAGCGCTTAATGCATTCTGAAATGGAATCTTCATCTAGCGACACAGCATCAGCTGTGCCAACTGCCTTAACCTGTCGACCGTTACTAGCTACAGAGGCTGGAGACTTGAACACAGATGAAAAATGCATGGCAAAACAGTCAGCAACGGCTTGAACTTCTACTCCATTTGGGTCCAGTATCCTGAAGGACTCGCCACTTTTGCTCGACCGTTTGCGCACATACTTCCAAAACTCAGCCGGCCTGTCAGACGCGCTTTTTTTCTAAAAATGAAATATATAGACTGTGATCCCGTTTATAAAGGCGTTTACAAAGAGTACGAAAACGACAGAATTCTTCCTTCAAATGAATTGATGCAGAACGTTTATAAAGCTTCATGTGTGCACGATCTTTATGTTTCAGTGCACTTATAAGTTGTGATGAGAACCAGGAGGGATATTTACAATGATGAGGTGTATACTGGGGAATGAACTTGCGCATGCTGGTCAAGATAAGCTCCGTAAACTGATCGACTTGATCATCAACATTGGGTTTGTCAGTTACCAGTGACCAATCTGTGGTGGACAAGTCATGGTACAAGCCAACGTAGTCACCTCGCTTGAAGGCAAATCTGGGCGTTTTGTCGATTTTTCTGGGAAAGCTTGGTTTTTCTGGTGAAATACAGAGTGTTAGTTTGAGTGGTGGGTGAAATTTGTCAGGACGAACAAGAGAGATGTGAGATAGTGATACTTCGATAGGCTGATTATTAGAAATACACAGATCTAAGACGTTACCACAGGAATTGGCAATACTATTGTGCTGCTGTAGGGAATTAAAAGCGAGAAAATCTAACAATACGCTGCATGTGTTCTTTAAGAAATGATGATAATGAGAAAAATTAAGTGTGGCCCAGTCAATTCCAGGTGTGTTAAAATCGCCAAGTACAAGAATTTTGTGCTTCTTATGTGAAATTACCACATTTTCAATAGAAGAGACGATTTGATTAAAAGCAATTGGTGAAACGCTAGGCGATACATAGAAACATCCAATCAACAATTTTTCACAGTGCTCAAGACTAATTTCGATCCAAATTGATTCAGAAATTGTTTCTATGCCCTTGCGTCTAACAGATCTTAGAGAACTGTCTATAGCCATCAATATACCACCACCTTTTTGTTTAGTTGCACAGAAGTCCCGATCACTGCGGAAGGTGGTGTAGTTCGACGGAAGATATTCACAGGAAGGAATTTCACTGCACAGCCACGTTTCAGAAATCGCAATAAGGTCAAAAGAAGACGAAACAACATTAGCAAAGAATTCGCGCGTCTTAGTGCGAAGACCACGAGCGTTCTGATAAAATATATCCAAATTACACGGCACCGTTGCTTACGGGTGCGCACTCTGAAGGATGGAGCATGTCGTCGTGGAGAATCCCACGGAATGGTTTGAAAATGCAACCGCACGGCCACATTGACGGGTCATTCAGACCCGTCAATTATAATAATAATAATAATAATAATAATAATAATAATAATAATAATAATAATAATAATAATAATAATAATAATAATAATAATAATAATAATAATCACTATCATTGTCATCATGAGGAGTGTGAAAATTCATTTGTCATGGGCGCCGTCCTATCTATAGTTGCGCCACTGGGCCACTGGTTCAAGGCTATATTATCCGTTAATATTTCGTAAATGATGCGTGTGTGTCCGCACAAAGCTATCCCACAAGTTATCTCGCTTTAAACATTTTGTGTCAGTACTCAATATCGGGTGACACCATTTGGCGAGAGAACAGCGAGCGATTTCTAGCTGATTTTGAAATTTAATTGGAAATTTCATGTCACGTACTGCGCTAATGTTTGGCTCGCATGTTCGCAGGAGCCTCGACTGCCAATCGGCAGCATTTTCTGATCATGCTCAAAGAGCGTTGACGGCCCCTTTAACCACAGGGGGTATGAGCCATTCGCACGAAGAAAACAGACGTATTCAAGACGTGCAAATACAGGGTGTTTCAAGAAATGTATACAACCTACTCAAAAAATCAGGAAAATGCGATATTTGCTCGGGGCTGTCAGAATTGCTTTTTGTGTAGCGGCAGGAATCTTAAGCTAGTTAAATACATCATTTAGGACAGTAATTAAGAAAGTTACATTAATTAACTTTTTAATTAGTAGAGTTAGATGATTGTGTCAAATGGGAGAATTGAAGTTCTTCATGCGAGGAACCCATCCGAGCTTTGAGATTTCAAAAAAGCGTCCTCTAGTAATTGTTGTGGCGTACCGAAATTAAACCAAATGCAACGGCTTTCAACAGCGAAAGCCATCGAATTCGGTTAAATTTCATTACTTCTTAATTATTATTAGAGGCCGCTTTTGCGAAATCTCAATGTTGGGATGGGTTTCTGGCACGAAGAACTTCAGTTCCACAATTTGACACAGTCACCTAACTCGAGTAAATAAAAAGTTAATTAACTGAACTTTCTTAATTACTGTCTCAAGTCATGTCTCTAGCAATCTTAAGATGCCTAGCGCTACAGAAAATGTCATTCACTCATTTTGTACGTCTCAGAAGAATATGGCAGTTGCGTTCTTCCATGTTTCTGTTTAGGTTTCACCATTGAATTTGGTTGAATTTCATTACTTCGTAATTATTACTAGATGCCACTTTTTCGAAATCTCAAATTTGGGTTGGGTTTCTGGCATGAAGAACTTTAATTCTCTCATTTGACACAACCACCTAACCCTAATAATTAAAAAGTTAATTAATTAAACGTTTTTAATTACAGTTTAAAATAATTTCTTTAACCATCTTAAAATCCCTGCCACTACAGAAAAACCAATTCTGAAGTCAGCAATCAAATATCGCATTTTCCTGATTTTTTTATAAGGTTGGAAGAAAATTTTCCATTGAGCAGCAGGGGCGTAGCCAGAAATTTTTTTCGGGGGGGGGGGGGGGTTCAACCATACTTTATGTATGTTCGTACGTGCGTTTTTATGACCGTGTTTATGCGTTTTATGTGCGTTCTTATGTGCCCCCCCCCCCCTCCTGGCTACGCCCCTGTTCAGAAGTACATGCTGTGGTAGCTTTAAATCGTGCCTGCTCTTTTTTTGTAAAGCCGGGCAACAGGCACATCCCAGTGTCACAATTTTCCCACTCCGGTTTTCGCCACTTCTACATTTTTTTTTCTGTCGCAACATATATGTGCGGACATCACCATGCAGTCGACGCCCTCGTAATGTCATTTGAAACCTGCGAGTCTAAGTGACGTGTCCCACACGGCTACAGGACTATAGTTTGTATGAGTACGCCAAATAAATCACTCCAATTGATAATTCGTTGGGGGTTAACGATATGACTGCATGGCCATGCCTCTCCCAGCGTTCTCCATGTGAGCGTGCATGTGCTTCATCGGCATGTCCTTGTTCACGCACTCGAAAAGGCCGACACATCGCACGTGAATGGTCCAGAGCGCGCGTGGGTTGCCCGATGCTGGAAGAAGGACTTCCTGTGGGCCGTCGAAAAGGGGCACAAGTCACACCTGAACGGCTTCTCGCCAGTGTGCGTACGCAGGTGGCGGTTGTAGGTTCCCACTTGAGCAAAAGCTGCGGGACACACGCTGCACTTGAAGGGCTTCTCGCCGCTGTGCCTCCGCAAGTGAATGTCCAGGACACTCGCGTAGTGCGCAACGTACGGGCAGTGGGGACACTGGAATAATCCTCCCTTCGAAGGCTGATCCCTTCTGTCAGCAACATTTTGCGAGTTCGCGGGGATGCTTGGCATGAATTGCAAGATGCAGCCGCCATCTGTTCCCGCCTCGCTGTCGTCCTCCGAACTCGAACGTGGAGGTGCTCTACCGTAGCTCGGTGTTCTGTTGGCTTCTGCAAGAGTGACGTTTTACAATGAAAGCTGCCCAATTCATCAAGACAAACGCGAATCCAAGATATAAAATGTACACTTTCTGAAGAAGCATCAAGCTGGAGACAAGCTCATATCATGGACGTTGCAGGAACGTCATCGCTTGTTCTTATGTATTGTACTCATTCAAAACAGCACGCTTTTATTCATTTTTCAATCGTGGAGAAATACCTAGCGCTGTGACGTTATAAAAATGTAACTGCAAGAGCATTTTGCTTTTATTTTTCTTTGCTCCGAGTACACGCCACTGTGTTATATGGGTCAATTTCCTTTTCGCCAGTGTTGGGTTCGCTTGCTTCCAGGGCCTAAAGAGCGCAGCAGCGGAACTTCCGGTCACCGTCACATAATTTTTATTATTTGCACAACAATGTGAGCCCTCCGGTGGCGTGCGAGGCTAGACAGAAAGGAAAGACCCTTACGCGCGTGCGTCACGCGACGGCTCAGGCGCCGTCGCGTGACCTGAGCAGAAACGTCGCGTATGACGTCACTGGTGGAGTGGCATGTCGCTGTCGACCCTGGTTCTGGCGATGCTGTCAAAACAGCGAGAAGCGCGAAGCGGCCGGCACGTTCCTGGCTCCCCAGTGACACTTTCACAACGCCAGGAAACACCTTCCGTTTCATTCAATCTTTACAGCAGTGGTATACGAGGTCACGCGTGACGTTTCTGCTCAGGTGACGTGACACTCCCGCATGAGACGGCGACCGGAAGTTCCGCTAGTGCAGTCATTATGATAAAACACGTTGTGCTAAAACACGTACGTTGGGTTCATCGACAGAACTATTATGTAGCATTGGCGCATAAAATTTAAACGGGAGTTCTGAGCTGTTTGAAGCTCGATCGGGGCATCATATAACACGTATCTTTAGACAGAAATTTCCAAACGAAGACTATTTGGGCTCAGTGTGCAGGAAAGGTGCATAAGATATTCAGCATATTGTAATCGAACGTTAAAAGTATTCATCCAATAATCGAGAAAGGATTACGTCTCACCGAAACATTATGTTTCAAGGACAGCTTGATGGAATAAATCAGCAGTTAAAACTTGTAAGACAGGAAAAGTGCTGGCGGAAAACTTAGCAACAGATATGGAATTACTGTTACGGAATCCGGGAGAAGTGGGCGTGGGGGAGCAAAGCTACAATTGAAAATTCATTAAACTACACTGACGATGGGCTGTGCTCCTAACTAGAGCTGCAGAAATAGTCTTTTCCTCCCCTCAACCACTCCTCCACCTATAAACTACAGATCATAAAGATATCCACTAAAGAACTTAGTGGCTCTAGCAATCGCCCCAATTCCATGGGAGTGCTCCTAAATCCACCAATATATCCAGAGCCATTAACATCGGCAGCAAGTTGTTTCCCCACTGAACAATTTCCTTGTCATAGCACCATTACGACTTGAACTTATCAAGAGTATAGTCAAGCAATGGATTTCCGAGGCAGGAGCCTCCAACATTCCGTGCGTTCCCTAGCTTTCTGCCACCAATTTTTTAGTTTCACAAGTCTCAACTCCAGATTCATTCATGTTCCCCAAACTGTATTTCTTTCGACCATAAGGGTGACTCGCCTTTGGCTGAACAGCACTTGATGCTATCAAAACAACAAACAATATACTTTGGTAAAAACAATGCCGATTATAGCATGTTGCACAGCAGGCAAGTGAACATTTACCTGCCCTGCGTTAGACGACTCACTGCAAACAATGCCCATTCTGTGCTAATTACACAGCTTTATTTGGCCCCAATAAAACAGCATTTACACACAGATTATCACTTCTTGCAAAAATACAGGGGCATACAAGAATTGCACTTGCAGTAATCACACCAACAAAATGGCAGGAAAAAAGTTGCAGACATCTTGTGTAATTTATAAAAGTTTGCTATTTCAGAAATTTTAAAATATACCAGCTGAAAGTTAAGCTGAGAGATACTTAGACGTAAGCCCACGTCACTATTCCTGAATAGGAAACAAGAGCTTGAACAAGGCGTTATCAAAGTGTGAAGCTTTCTGTGATCACTATAACAATTATTCACAATGCATCAGTTGTACTTGAACAACACTGTGTATTATTAGCCTTGCAAATGACAAATAAACGTTACCTCCACTAACAGCAGCAGTATGCACAGAGTAGAGCATAGCAATTAAGCTGAAACGGTCTCAAGCAGACTTCAAAAACAGTGTAATAAAAGGAATGACTCGATATGAAGTCAGACAAGCACTACGATTCTGAAGAAGTTTGACACAACAGGTAACCGTGCCGGAGTTAGGGTACAATAGTCTAGGTGTTTTTTTTTCTTTTTTTTTTTAAGATGTTGAACAGGGCTCGGAGCGTTGCAGGCAACAGTTTGCAGGCAACAGTTTCTTGAATATTGGAGGCCCCCACCACAGGCAAAGGCAACGCGTTTGCTTGGACCAATATATATACCGGCTGTCCCAGCTAACTTGGACCAAGATTTTTTTAAAAACCATGCGCTCTAGGAAAGTTCTACCTGTTGCATATTAGTGGTAGTCGTGTGTACATATAACCTGTCTTTTTTTCATGACTAAGCGCTAATTAATTAGTTAACGTTAATTAGGCAACTGTCTTATTCTTGCTCGAATCAGCAAAATATTAACCTGATGTTGTACCTCGCATCAAATAACCCCAAAATCAAGCATCTATTTATTTATTTATTTTTTGCTGAAATCTGCCTGTTTGTTTTTTCCGAGAAAAAGCAAAAGCGCGCGAAACACAGCAAATATGAAATAGACGCGCACTCATGCGCCGCTACGCAAGCGCTTCTAAGTTCTTTGATTGATACACGGCTGTGTTCGTTCATTGTACCGGGCTTCACGCTGTTTGATGGCCGCGCGTCAAAACACGCTGCTAACGTGTCCATCATCGAGCGTGAAGCCCTGTACAATGCAGTGATGAATGAACGCAGCCATGTGTCAACTAAAGAAAGCTTGGAAGCGTTCGAATAGTGGCGCGCAAGCGTGCACCTATTTCGTATTTGCACGTTTCGCGCTTGTTTTTTCTCGGAAAGAAAAACTAGGCAGATTTCAGCAAAAAAATATATGCTTGATTCTGGGGTTATTTGAGGTGTGGTACAACATAAAGTTAATATTTTACCCCAATTCTAGCAAGAGCAAAAAAGTTGGCTAATTAAAGTTAATTCATTAGCACTTAGTCATTAAAAAATACAGGGTGTATGTATACGTCCACTACCACTAATATACAGCAGGTAGAACTACCCTAGAGCTCACGGTTTCTTTCTAAATCTTGGTCTAAGTTAGCTGGGAGAGCCGGTATATAATGTTACTGCACTAAGCAAGCGTGTTGTCTTTGCCCGTGTGCATATATGTGCGTAAGCTAACCTGCTTAGATAGCTAAACAATCCAACCATTAGTGAAACAAGAATTCTGTTGCTTTTTAAACTACATCAGCAATATTGTAACCTATGACATGTCCCGGTTTACATTTGCGCAAAAGTTCAAGTATGATGGGGCTGAAATGATGCTTTCCCATGTCATACGCTGTCGTGAACAAATCAGATTGGGGAATGAAGGAGAAAAAGTGTCCTCATCTGGGTATAAATTAAAAATACAATTTAACAAAACTGAATATCTGGATCGCAAAGGCACTATAAGCTCCAGATTAAGGACGTGAATAGAAGCGCTAATGACATCGCACGGTGCCGGGACACAAAAATTACACCATTTCCCGCTAAAGGGGACCATGAGGCGATGCGAAGCCTGAGCACTTGCACGATCGCGTTCCGTTGGCGTTCGTTGGGCATGCTACCGACCTTGCGTCGTAGAATGCGAAGAGGAACGCTACACGCGTCTTGTCTTCCCTCAAGCCCGGCTGCTAATTCTCACAGGGCGAGCGGGGAACGCGGTCGACAAGCGCGCGAAAGGGCGGCAGCGTAGGAGATGAGAGAGAGGGGGAGGGGACGCGCATGCGCTGGTGCTCATCGCGGCCTTGCGCAGGAGAGAATTTCGGCATGTCTAGCCTGCGTTTCAGAGGAAGATTGGAGAGGGGCAGGGGAGAGGGGGAGTGGAGAGGTGTGTGGAGAGGGTATGCGCATGCACGGTAAGGGTGGTCACGCCGCACACCACCACCACCACCGGTTTGAACTCCGCTATAAGATGCTTCGCATCTAAAAATGAAATATGCCTTCTTAAGGGGGTATGGTAGGATAAATGTGTCACCTTTGTTTCAGCTTTATATCTCAGGAACTTTTCCATATTTTATTGTGAAATATTGCATGTTCAATAAGAGAGCTTTCGGCCTTCACTTTGTGCGATTTCGACCATGTAGCTTTTGTTACTATTTTGTATTTAAACACCAAATTTTATTCTGGGGTGTAAAATTAAATGTACCTCTTCTCAGAAACGAAAAGCAGTATGACCATGAAATCTGGAGTGCTAATTTCACATGGTAGTGGCATTAACCCCTAGTTCTAAAAACTGGTTCCTACATTTATTTCACAAGAAAAAAAAATATTGTCCTCACATGTCACATGCCGTAAAAGAGACTGTCGAATTAATAATCTTTTTTTTAATTATTACTCACACAGTTCATCAAAGTTTTAGATCTAGACTATTTGGAAGGGAGTGAAGTATAACGTTAGAAAATTTCAGCACTGGTTGGGCAGTTTTCCAGAAAAGGTACATAAAGTTTCGATCAAGGTGGTCAGGGAGTGCCTTTGTCAGGGAGCGTGCCTGTGAAAGTAACAAGAATGGGCACATGGGAAAAGGGCTTCCTGCTCCCATTCAAGAGTCGTCTGCTGGATTACTCCGTATAGGGTGTGTTCATGTGACGCAAACGTGCACCATTTTGTTGTACGATTCACGGCTTCCCCTGTGCTTCCTGAGATAAGCACACTGAGATAAAGCACGGCTTTAACTGCGCTGGCTGCACAACGAAATGGGGGCCAAAACGGCATCAGTACGGCCTCCTGTAAGCTGAGGCGTAGAGCTAAGATCCCAAGAGCGTAGCAGAAAAGAGCGCCTATCTGATTTCCTTTGAATCACTGAATGGATCAACAGATAGACGCAGCCCCTCCTGCTCACATACTTTTTATGTAATCTCCATAAATTAAAAAACGTGTGTATGAACAACTGCAAGGCAACCCCCTCCCCCACTACTGCGCTTGGCCATTGTCTATTTTGCATGCTCATGGGTTGGAAAAAGTAGTTCAAATTATAATGTTTTGTACTGCTACATTTTTAAAAGTGCTCCGTAGCTAGTACTAAAGTTTGTATTTGATGTCAATCAAGAGGCTGTACGTGAAATAATTCTGGCAGCACTGTTGAACAATGGCTTTGCAAGATTACCAGATTTAATTCGAAAGCCGTACAACGAGAGCATAAAAAAGAAGCAAGTTAATGCACTAACAAACAATGTACGTAATGCAGCTCTAACGTACAAAGTGGCAAAAGAGCCTGACTCAATGTGCTGCAAGAGGGCTCACTCTTTTTCGATTAATCCTGCTGTTCGTAACTGGGTGGCTGGGTCGGATTAGGTGGTTGAGCAGTAGCGCGTTCTTTGTCCCTCGCATGAGCACGCATGTGTGCCACCAACGAGCCCTTATTTGCACAGGCGGAAGAGCAAATCTTGCACGTTAAAGCTTCGCGACTCGCGTGGGTGGTCCGGTGGTAGACCAAGGACTCGCTGTGTGCCGTCACAAAGGGACACAGGTCACACTTGAACGGCTTTTCACCAGTGTGGAGGGACATGTGACGCTTGTAGGTCGCCGAATAAGGAAACGCCGCATTGCAGAGGCTGCACTTGAAGGGCTTTTCACCGCTGTGCTTGCGTAGGTGTACATTGAGAGGGCCCATGTAGTATGAAATGTACGGGCAGAAGGGACAGTGCAAAATTTCCCTCTTCGAAAGTCTTCCCCTTCCGCCAGCTGCGGCTTGTTCCCTGGCAGGGATGCCTTGACTTCCATCTGTCGCCAGCTCCGCTGAACTCGAATGAGCCTTGATGCAGCTTGGTCCGCCCCTTGTCTCTGCAGTACAGTTTTACATAGTGAGAGTTACCCACAGCACTGTTTCCACCAGAAAATGATACAACTGTGAAAAAGGTCGCTTTTGGAAGCTACTGACTCCGGCTCAGTCCAATTTGTGTGCCACTACATCCTGGACTCATTATCAAAGTGATAAGCAGTGAACCTTGCCAACACCATTATGAATTACAATAATAAGAACATTTATTCAAGTGCTGCCTAGTGGGTAAGTTACAACCAACAGCATCAGTTAACTGTTACTGGCTGCTGCTGTTGCTTGTTTTCATACTTTGTCACAAGCTATCGCTCTAATTGCATTGTCGCTGTGCCGGCATTATTGGATGTTTGCTTCTATTAAAACTGCTTCTATATAAGCGATTTATTCGAACCGCAATTCAATATAGAAATTATCTATTGAAATCGCTGCCTAGAAGCGATTTCAATACATCAGTCAATGGTCAGTTTACTTCTGCAAGTTTGCATTACTAATGGTGAAGTAGAGAATTCATCTGCGTATACAATTCACTTGCTTATGCAATGCACAGATAATACCCCTACACATATACGCTGTAGGAAAGTTAAGCCACCAATGCAGTCATAAATGTTATGCCCGTTCCGCTTTTTTTTTTCCCCAGTATCTTTGTCATCCTATTTACTGCTACTGTGAATTCCACAATAACAAATGACTTCAAAACGGCTCTTTAGTGTTCAGTTCAACAAAGTTGCGGCAACAAAATGATTACAAAATACAGCAAAGCATCAACAAACAAGCACTGACAGAACATATTACGAGATGTGTCAAATTAAATTATCACATTCTAGAGAAATTTGTTCTTTCTACTAGTAAAAGCTGACAGCAAAATGTCAAAATATTTGAAAAAATGGCACTATAAACTGACTCTTCTGTCAACGCATCATATATCAAAAGAACATGTCCCGTCTCTGTAGCCAAAAGGACTGCTGGATAGTCCACTCAATGAAATGAACATTCTGATGAGTGCACGCCAGAAGACTGCATTTCACACTGCAACAGCGGCAGTAGACATAATGCAGTGAACCTCATAAGCCTGAAAAGAAAAGAAAATTCTGCTTAGAACACTACTGCCAAGAGTGCATTAAAGCAATAGAATAAAATATAAAGACACAACTTATGTATGCAGAGGTTGCTCTAAAAATCGAATGTGGGAGGAATGGCCAGTGCTTTACTATTTTTTCCCATCCCCCAATTGTTTTCCAACTAGCCTTACAATGTGTTACCAGTCCGAAATCTCCAACAAATATGAAAGATCATTCTCTGCACTCCTTTTTCCCACACAAAAAAATGCCTGCATCGCCACCACTGAGTATATGAATGCACTACACCGACGAAGAAACAGCTCCCACACTTGACTGTTCTTACTTGACAGCAGAAAAGATGGCCCGTCCTTCTTTTCTGAAACTATACATGCTAGAAATACAGCAAGACGAGGTACACTTCTGACAGAAAGAACTTTCAGAGTTAAGTGAGTGTCACTGCCCCTGCCAGCTTTTGTACTAGTAAAAAAATACTTTGCCAGCCATTAAACGGCCTTGACAACCTTCTCAAAATGCCAAAGAGGACAATGGCCAATGATAAATCAATCGAGGAGCCTCAAACCTCCTTACACCTTTTGTAAACATGCCATTCACCCTGCGTGGGGTAGCCACAAATAACGACTTCCCATTTTGTGATGCAAGTCTAGTGTTGCGCCTGACTTTGCAGGGTAGCTGTTGATAAATTCACCGACAACGAACAGTGCAAATTGAATTCTACTCAGAGTAAATGTTACTTTGAGTGGAATGCTCGCTACCTAACAACCATCTTTAGGAAGTCACTTGAGACGTCTACCGTTCCTTGCACATGGAAGACAGCTAACGTCATCCCAGTCTTTAAGTCCGGTAACAAACAAATAATTTCTAACTACAGGCCCATTTCATTGTTATCTACCGCACGTAAGTTACTAGAACACATTGTACACAAACACACTGCTAAGTACTTAACTGAGAATAATGTGATCTCGTCCTGCCAGCACGGTTTTCGACCGGGTTACTCGACAATCACGCAACTTGTCGAGTTTTCGCATGACATTGCTTTGGTACTTAATCAAGGTCAGCTGGACGCTATATTTATAGATTACGCCAAAGCTTTTGACTCGGTCTGTCACAGAAAACTTCTTCTCAAGCTTCGTAATAAAAAATGACGCACTGCTTTCTTGGATCGCTGATTACCTGCATCGTAGACATCAGTACGTTTCTTTTAACAAAGCGAAGTCCAATACCATTGAAGTTAAATCCGGTGTCCCTTAAGACTCTGTAAGGGTCCGCTTTTATTTGTCATTTATATTAATGACGTCGTGAAGGTCATTCAAAACACGCCAGTTAAACTACATGCCTATGCAGATGACTGCGTTCTATATTCTGTAATTTCCAAGAGTGCTGACCAGTTCCTATTAAATGAGGTTTTTTTCTAGGTTCTGTACCTGGAGCAATTCCTGGCAACTATCTACTAATCTAACGAAGACAGTCTCAATGACTTTCTCCAATAAAGGTTAAGCCGTTATGTTTTTCTTATGTTAGTAAGGCGATGATTGGGGCTAGTTGGTTCATGTCGAAGTCTTGATTATGCGCTATTTTATGAAAACACTACCGACGAAGAAGACGTACAGACGAAAAGAAGTAGTGTTTTCATAAAATAGCGCATAATCAAGACTTTTCTTATGGTTACAGTGGAACTAACATTACACACGTAGATGAGTTTAAATACCTTTGGGTGACTTTCACACATAATTTGAAATGGCAGAAACACATAGACCGCATTCGCATCGAAGGCCCTTCGCAAACTATTCTACTTAAGTCGTACATTAAAGGATGCTACCAAGGACTGCAAACTGCGTATAACGCCCTAATCAGGCCAATCCTGGAGAACGCGTCGGTTGTCTGGTCCCCCTACTTCTCTTGTGACGTAGCCAAGTTGGAACCTTTGCAAAGGAAAGCCATAAGGTTTATATATAGCAGATACGACCACCACTTTTCTCCTTCATCGCATGCACACAACTTATCGCTTGAAACACTAGCGCACCGATGCACGTGCGAACGCCTTGTCACTCCACATAAGATTGTACATGATTCATCGGTTATTGCGGCCCCAGTTTCATTTTTGAAGTGTCCTACTCGTGCTACTCGAAGCTATCACCCTCTTAATCTTGTCTCATTCTGCCCACGTTTAAATAGTTTTAAATACTCATTTTTCCCATCCACAGTCGAACTCTGTAATGGTCTTGACGGCGCACTTCGCCTGTTACCTGCCACGCAATTTGCGGAAGAAATTCATAGACATGTACCTCTCGAGTTCTAAAAGTGCGGTGCGCTTTTCGTATATTTGTGCCTTTTTCTAGCATCTAACAAGTGTTATTTGATGCAATGTTGATTTGTTATACGTGCATTTGCATAACTTGCTTTTTTTTATGTGCTTGTTAAATCACGCAGTTTAGCATTCATTTGTATGCTAATTTGGTTCATGTTATGCCTGATTTGCAAGCAACTTCTGTACCCATCCCTGCAATGTCTCGCAATGAGACGGCAGTATATGTAAATACTAAATAAAAAAATAGAAATCGGCTGTGTGTTCTGTCAATAGAGGATTCATTTGTTGCGAGCCAGTTGCCCTGAAGCTTCCATTCAATCAGCAGTGCATGAAGCGAGTCTACTTACTGATATACAGTTGACCTGTATATACTGATACAGATGACAGTTTATTATTGACGTCGCGTATAGCCATGTAGATAATAATTTGATGTTCCCCTTACACAATGACCCGTTGGGCCTGTAAGGTATTTTGAATAAATAAATAAATAAATAAAAGTTTACGGACCATGTGAGCACATGCCGAACTGCCTGTCCGCTGCCACCTAGTGGTGCGCCACCTACCGTCGACCATAGCACTGGGCTGGAAACAGGTCTTCTTATTCACTGGTATATCAGTTTTCTACTGCCGCGCAGAACATTGCTAGTTCGTTGTTTTCAAACAAAACACTCATCTGCGGTATGAGTGCCACACTTCTCTTTTGATAGCAGAATCAAAGCTGTCGCGGCGTGCTTCAAATGGTGTGCCGTTGGGTAGATATCGCCTTGTGAGAAAGACTGTGACTGATAACAGTTATGCTGATATACTGCTCTCAAGATAGAGGTATGTAGCCACAGCTGCTGCAGAGTGTGTCGCATTAAAGAGTGGAAGATGGAAAATATTAATGCCCAGTGGGAAAATAGCCAGGCCATCGATTAAGGGAGGGATGCGTCTTGGGCGTAGCGCAACTGTCGATCACCGCTGACTTCGCGGAAATGTCGTGAAGAGGCTTGTGGCCATGCGCTCACGTGGTCCGTAAACTTCTGGTTAACTGTAGTGATGTGACCCATAGCTTTTGCTTCAATCTGAAGCATTGCCGAGAGTAACAGCCAAAATGGAAGACTGCCTGCACGGAAGGTAGTGAAGGCAAATGAAAAACCACGTTGGCCATGTAATCATAGATCAAGCATTTGTTGCTTCACTACTACAGCATCATTTCAAAAAGCTCTTAGAGTTATACATTCATTGTAGTCTTGCACACAGCTGCTACTCTGCAACAAAAGGCTTTGAACTCAGACAGGTTAAGCTGGGAGCTGTCCAGCTGAACATTAATCTGTAACCATGCAAGAGATTGTAGTATGTGCAGTTGATTTGACCCCTTGCCCTCTTATATATGAAGTTTTAAATACAAGGTAACCTAACTGGAAGCTTCCAGTTGTGAGTAAGTGCTTGTGTTGTGTACTTTCTTGTCCTTGTCCTTTTCGTGCTTCTGTTATACAAGAATAACCCAAAGGTGCACAAGCACTGAGAAGCGTTTCCAAAAGTACAAAAAATGTTGTCCTTCAGTAAAGAGGGGTAGCCAATGTATAGAAAAAACAGTGTTCTGCATGTTCCTTTGGACAGTGACCTGAAAAGAGAAAAATAAGATGCAATCCAATGTCACATTTATGAGCACATTACGAGATGTTAACCAAATAGCAAAAAAAGCATCAGTTAGAAGGAAAAAAAGGAGATAGTATTTTTGGTTAACCATTAGATGCCTGGAAATAGCTGAACTTCTACCTCAACTAAAAACAGCTTCGGTGTTCAAATGAATTTAAATTGTTGGGGTTCATTGTCCCAAAACTATGATAAGATTAGGAACGCTGTTCCATGCTAAGAATTGGGCAATTATGCACATGCTTAGCAGTGCAACACTTCTGTTGCTACAGGCAACGTGAAATGACAGGTGGCCTCAATAAAAGATCCGATTGCCACAACAGAGATGGCTGACTGCCCACTATCGAGAGAGCATCAGTTATAGGAAAATGGCGCATACAAATGCGCATGTGACTGCTACACCTCCAAGGGCCTATTTGTGTACACCCACGTCTCTGTACACTTGCCGGTACCGGGTTTTTCGTGAATTATGCCGCCGCCACAGAAATCTGTAACTCATAGAAGCTTTGCTTAAAAGGAAAAAACACAAGGGAGGTGCTGGTCAAATGAAATATCTCAGAAAAAAATTGAGACATCCCGTAGCAAATTGCTACTTCTATGCTTTTAGAAGGTGCCCATTACGTGGAGTCGGTTTCATTGGGTAATTTCCACAAGCATGTCTCCTCTGTTATTCCTAGTAAATACTATAGTTACCAATGCTCCTTCCCCTGTTTTTCTGGCAGCTTCTGCACTGAAATGGTCTTGAGGTTGTGGCGCTCGACTGCCGACCCGAAGGTCGCGGGATCAAATCATGGTCACAGTAGCCGCATTTTCGATGGAGGCAAAAACGCTTGAGGCCTGTGTGCACATTAAGGTGCACTAAGGTGCACATTAAAGAACCCCAGGTGAGTGAAATTTCCAGAGCTCTCCATTACAGCATCCCTTGTAATGAATCGTGGTTTTGGAATTTTGAAACCCAAACAACTATTATTCTTATTTGCACTTAAGTCTTCCATGAATATATGTAGTGGATACAAGTCACTGTCAATTCAATATCCTGGTTCTACTTCTTTGTCATGGCTGGATATTGGAGGAAACATGTGCACCTGTATCTTAGAATAACAGACAGCTGAGCTAGTTGGTAGGTATTCATGTTAAAAGACTGGGTGTGCAAACACGGACACAAGCCAGCTTTAGTGTTGTCTTGACTTCTCTCGTCTCCGTGTTTGCACGCCCAGTCTTTTAACACGTACACTTGTACTACTTTGGGTTTATACCTGTTATTTAGCTTTATCACGAGGCTCCCTGCCATTTCATTGATACTACAGAATTCTTCAATGTTGCCTACAATGTCTTTGTGAATTATAAACTCCCCTCCACGCTTTTCTTATCATTAAGCCCTCTGTAGTAGAACGTGTGCCAATTGGTTAGTACTGCATATGCTTTCATGGGCATAGGCAGGGAGGTGCAAAAGGGGCACTTGCCCCCCACCCAAGCTATGCCAGCTCTCTCTCTCTCTCTCCCCCCCCCCCTCCCCCAGCCACAATGCAATACGGGTTTGCACCCCCCAAGGCAAAATTCTGCCGATGCCCATGTGTGTTTCCCCGTTTCTCTTAACCTCACTAAAGCCAATGATATTCCAGTTAACGTTTCCTAACTCCTTGAGTAACTCTGCTAGTCTACCTTCACTTATCATGGTCCTCGTGTTAAACGTTCCCAGTTTCAGCCTTGGTGAGACTTCCCATTAGTGTCAACGTGCTCTCAGATCTGCAGCTACCATATTTTTACAGTCATGACAATCATTCAGTTACAATTTCGACATCCTCGAAAGTAATTCGATGCATACTGCAACAATATACACATCCTCTGTGATTAGGCGGGTGAAATATACAGAGCATAGTTGTACGTAAACTGTTGTAGTGCACAAAATCTATTGTCTACTTCATAAAATGTGACTGTTCACACCTCGAGGCTTGCTGATACACTACCTCTACGTAGCCACTCGTAACCATTCCTTTGCATCATGTCGGCAAGCAGGTCGGTTTATAGTACCATCACGGGAACGCTTTATGATGGGAAGTATTCAGACGAAATGAGATCTCTGTAAAGCAGACAAGGCACATCCATTTCATGGTGAAAATCGCTAGTGACAAACACGAGCACATGCAGCTAAATGCCGAAAGCAGCAGTCGCCAGGCTTTCTGAGAGCCCCGCCTCTACGTCCGTGGTGTGCCCGAGCCACCAGAGGGCCAGATCGAGCGCGTTTTGTTAAAGGAAGCGCCACGCCTTCTGCGACGCTATTGAAGCAGTTTCCCCAGCGAATGCGTCGCTGTGCGTAGTCGACACGGCACGCATAGCTACGGAGATATTCCATACTTCGGAGACATCGAGTCCGATGTATCGCAATGCTGCCCACGCAGTGTCCGGACTCCTGCGACGCCATTCAATTTCCCCGGTAAACCCGTCGTTGCGCGTGGATTTCCTACTTTTGAGGCACAATCGAGTCCGAACGCAGTGAATTCCCTACATCCGAGACACGATCGAGTCCACTCTGTTACTTGTAGAACGGAACATACAGCGAAAAAAAAAAAAAATAGGCTCCGACTTCTGCAGCACACAGGGGGCGTTAAAGACCAACTCCGGCGATTTTTCGAGGTCGATGGATCTCAATGAAATTCACTGGGTACGTTCCTTTGCACGTTTCCGTCATTTATGCCAAATTACAGGCTTGAGACATGCGCAGATTGTTTGCAAATGAATTTTAAAGATTGTCTGCAAACGCCCTCCTGGCTTCCCACAATTATTGGCAACATTGCGTCTGTGACGTCAGTATTGGGAAGGCTGCGGAAGTGACGCAGCCGAAGGCACCGCTAACTTCGGTGCTTCGGCCAAGCCGGTGGCATGATGCGAGCTTCGCGTCCGGGCCTTCAGGTGTCGCCCCCATCGAAACGACGACAGCGCACCGCCGGCAGCAGTAATCGAAACGCCATCTAAGCCTTTTTGTCGCTGATTTTATTTGTAAGACTTCAGGTCAATATGCACAAAAAACCGTTTCTCATTTAATTTTATGCTGTCAGAAACGTGTATAGCGCAAAGGCTAAAAAGATTTGAAAGTGACGCTCTTTTGGTGGCAGCGCAAACCAGAAAACAAACAGTCACGCCGCACTGGTGGCCGAGAAAGGGACGCGGATATGTTCATATCAGTTACAGTTTGCTGAATACTGTGAACGAAGTGGTGCGACATCTTGAGCAGCAGAAGTGCAGGGACTTTAGCAGTATACCTTTCTTATACCAGCGAAGGCTTCGTGTAGTTGGATCTATTTATCATCCAACGCCGGACAGCATCTGTGCTAACATCTGTGGTGGGGCTATGCGTAGTACGTACCTTATTTGCATATAAACGCTTATGCATGCATGTTATTCGCTGGTATACATGCTAAAACGCTACTTACGTGTCCTTCATTTTGTGTAAACATCGATGCAGTCGCAATAAAATAATTTATTGCAGCATGTTTGTGTGATCAGCGTTGTCATTTCGCTCAGCCTGTATGCGGCAGCACTACCCTACTAAAGTAAGTATGTAAGATACTTGTGAGTACCTAATGAGTAAGTGACTACTGTGTTAATTATAGAAACAATAGAAATTCAGCGAGGGTGGAGAAGGGGCTGCCCGAGAGAGCGGGGCCAGCGGCGACGCAGAAGCAGACGACGATGGCATCGTCTGCTATGCGGAACGCCAGGCGCCATATCAAAACGCCCTTGTGCGTTTGAAACATATTTCATTTTATACACAGCTATAAAATCTACAAACAATATTCGTAGTTCTTAAAACTAAATTGCATGTGAAAGATCCTAAAAGCTTTTTCTGTTGAAAGCAAGATAACATTTTTAATTGTTTTTGCAACTACCGTTAGAATCCAGACGGCACTACCATCGTGTCCAAATATTCGTCCCCATTGGCTCTATGGAAATGTCACTCCCTTGCTTCGGCCGCTACAGCGAGCGTCTGCTGTGCACAAGGCGACAGACCGCGTTGGTTTGGCCGGCGCTTCGCTGGTCGTCCCGGCTGTCACAGTTTTCATACTCCGCGCCGGCGTGACCGGCATGCCTTGCACGACTTCCGGTTCGTTCGTAACAACAACGTCTACGTCATACGTAGACGCGTGTATCCGAAACATATCCCCTAGGATGGCTGGGGCCCATACTGCGCCGCTATTGGCTGGAGATGGTCACGTGACCTACGTGCGCTTCCGGTATTTTTTTGTTTGTTTTTGTATGTTTTCAATCAACATGGCGGCGCCCACGATCGCGTTTTGTTTTGCGCTGAAGCCGTGCCCGCCGTAGAGATGACGCTGAAATGTTTGAGCCTTTTGCTGACAAACGCCCATACGCCGATCGTTTTACGATGGATGAAGTGGTAATCAACATTAATCCGGGAGCGTGTACACGGCGTCGCCCCCTTTGGCGTGCTTTATAACGCGATCGTGTGGTATTTCTCGTGGGGTTGTCCCTCATGTGCTACTGGACCTACTGGATACCTACGCATGTGGGTATTGATGACAATGAAGACGCCGATCACCTAGCTTCAAGTTGTGCCCACAACGAATGTGACTGCCGAGAAATTTCATGCCTGTTTGACAACGCTCGTCTGTTCATCCGCTGACATCTTCTGAAGCAGCACCCTGACCAGCGTGTAGCAAGCGGATTGTTCCCTCCCCGTATTCGTGGTCGCGGATTGCCTCGTCGTGACAGAGCCCTCTTATAAATTTGGCTCTGTATGAGTGCTTGGGATATTATTCCGTCAAGAACGTCTAGACAGTCCGTCATGTGGGTCATGTGAGACACTAAGCACAATTTTTAGTGTCCCGCATTCGTTATGCAGCGAGCACGTGCTAATTTGTGTTTACGTCTGTGTTATTTGTTTTTTTCTCCTCTTTCTTTCCCCCCTATCTTCATTTCCTCTGTTCCCCCTGCCCGTTCAAGGAGCAGGCAGGCATTGTGCCCCTTTAGGTGGCAGTTGTCAGCCTGTACCCTCTCTGTTTCCTCTGTGCCTTCGTGTTCTCTATGTATTAAAACCTAATAATAATAACAATAACAATTGACACGACGAAAGAAACCCTATAACTTAATTTTGCTGGCGTATGAGTGCATTCTTATTCAGCTACGGTGAAAAAAGAGAAAGAAAAGACAGGAGGCACTTTGTGGATATTTGTTCATTCTTCACAACACAGCTCGATGCCGTTAAAATTAAAATTTAGCGCACGCAAATGTAAAAAAAAAAAATGCTTCGGGAATTGCGTTTTCTAAATGATAAACTTCCAAGCTTCTGGTAAGTGTAGTACCTCATTTTGAAAAAGGCAGGGAGCAAAGCATACTCTTTTATGTGAACTAATGTAATTTTAATGGGTGCTCTGCTGCATTGAACTACTACTTCAACATGTAATGGGACATGTTATGTACATGTCAGCATGCAATGCATCCATCACAGTGAATTGGACATGCAGAACCAAGTAGTAATGCCAATTGATTGCCCATCAGGGCCCAAATATCGAAACCAAAACAGGACATACATTGAAATGAAGGACGGTTAACAAACTTAACGACATGATCAGAAAAAAAAAGAGCACGAACAAAAGAAAGCAGAAGTCGATTCAAGAAATGATGTACTTGGAGAATATATACCTATATTTTGCAAACTCTCAACGTGGTACATTATGTAGGAACATGTTTACTGTAAGAAATATGCAAAGACAAAATATACAGCACCCCTAGAACTACCCCCCACCCCCTGACCTCCAGTAATTGGATGCACATACCACTTGAATATGAAGTACAGAAATAACGACATATGTCGTGAAATTGGAGCACAGACTCTTCTTTATTAATGTGATGTTCAAGGTTCACTAATGACATTAAAATAGCAAGCAAAATCCCATCCCATCCTTAAAAAGTGTTTGTTTTCCCTTTCCGCTTGTCTAACAGAACAGTGCACTGTTTATTCTGATGTATACATCATTACCTGCCCAACAGCACATATATTTCTTAACGAGAAACCAAATGCCAGCTGGAACCTCTTCAACTTGTAAACCATGCTGCTATTTTTCTGTATATTATCATTTTACACTGACTGCGACTTTCCATTCAATTGTATATTGTGTCTAGTTTTTTATCAGGCTTGCTTATCACATCAGTAAGTAGATTGCTAGTACAACTACATTGTTTGCTAAGGCTCAATACTTCGTTAACGATTTGCTGTTTTATTAGCAAAAGTATAATATATAGCAGGTTCTTGATGCAAGCAAAAGTATCTGTGAAAGTGCTTCAATGAACTATTACCGACTCTTCATTCTAAAAAGACAGGGCGTGCAAACACAGACACAAGAAAGAAGTCAGGACACCACAAATGCCGTTTGTGCTTTGTGGTGTCCTGACTCCTTTCTTGTGTCCGTGTTTGCACGCCCTGTCTTTTTAGAATGAAAACGTACCAACTAGCTCAGCTCTCTGTTATTCTAAAATACCGACTCTTGTTACAAAATAGGTGTGTGTTTTCAAAGTAGGTTACAAGTTATATGGACGCTATAGTACTTTTTCTGGGAAAAAGCGTGACAAATTTTGAATGAAATGGACAAGGATGGTTAACAGGTCAAGTAAGCTCTTAATTGAATAAATTATAAGACATTTGGCATTATTTGGCACTAGTGTATTTATTAGACATATATATGAACGGGGGTTTGAAACAGGGCCGTAACTAAGGAGAAGTTGAGGGGGTTCTGACACCCCCCAAAATTTTTTCGTGCTTTAACTTTTCGTGTGACACTAAAATAGTTCCATGCCTTCACAGCGACCACCAGTTGCCGCAGTAGCCGTTCTACACACGAACACCCTTCGAAAAAAATTCCTGCGTACGGTCCTGGTTTGAAATATGCATTACTCATGTTACGCTTCCTAAAAGGCCCTTGTGTTTTTTGACAGGCGTGAAATACAGATTAAGAATGCTTCCAGATTTGATGCTTTTATGTTACTTATAATGAATTGGATGACATTCATTCAGGAAGAGACAAATCGGCATGAGCACTACAATAAGAGAGAGCTGAGCTAGTTCGCATTCATGTTAAAAGGGCGTGCAAACACGGGCACGAGAGAGATATCAAGACACCACAAACGCCGACTAACAACTGAAAGGACACATAGCGGCGGAAAAGAAAGTAAACATAAAAACTTGCCTGCGCAGGCCCAGGCAAGAGGTGATACCTATCGATAACTGTTCAGGATTTTTATTTCTGCTTTATGCAAGTTAATGATGCATGCATCTATCTTGACATTGTCGAGAGTGTAAATGCACAACAAAATTCGATGAATGCGCAGTTTTCTACAGGCACAGGAATGAAGCAACACGTCTGATAGTTCAGGCATGGCGTGTAAATAATAATGGTAGTGCACGCGTGAGCCAGCCAGTCAGTTAACGCGCATAAAGAAATTAAATGCCTGAACGGTTATCTCTCACGTGTACCACCACGTGTGCGGACTGATAGGTATCACATCTTGCCTGGGCATGCGCAGATAAGTTTCGTGTCTAGGTACTTTCTTTCGGCCACTGTGTGCCTTTTCAGTTGTTAGGCGGTGATTGCAATGTCTTCTCTCGTGTGTCTATGTTTGCACGTCACGTCTTTCAACTAGAGCACTACCTGTGGTAGAGGTTCTAATCTGCACATCTTCAGTTCGATTCAAGCACTTTGTTATATCTGCATTAGTTCATTGCCAAATACTGTTAAAGTCCTTTTTTCTCATGACATATGGAAGCATCTCTTATGAAACATTTGCAGAGAATTACAAGGAATCCACGACTTTCTACCTTTCTTGGGAGCCCTTACCATGTGAAATGTAAAGCATTATACTAAGCATATTTTAATAAAGGAACAAAGCTCTCATAAGCCTCATTTGTATTTGTACTGCTAGATTCACATACAGAATGAATTTACTCAAGGAATCTTGTAACTAAGTTGTCCCATGTCTCATTTTAGATTGGGCCACAGACACTACTTACTTTTCAGTGACTCCAAGGTCAGATAGTGTATTTTCAATTGCAGACCCATGTACTGTGTCCTTTCGTAAACCCTGTGCTCTAATTACAAAAGTATATCTCCTGTGGTTGCTAAATAGCTATGACATTTTCATGGGTGGGACCAGTCCATCTGGTAGTTAGTATCCTGGCTGTGAATAATGGTGGGTGTTGGGGAAGCAACATAAATGAGTCACAAAACAAATTAGACTTTGAAGAAGTTTATTTGCTGTAAGCGCACGACAACTGCATTTATTCTAGTAGAGTGTGTGTGATCTCATCATTTATTGCAATAGTGGGAACAATGTCAGAAAATACTCGGGGGCCTTGGGGTCACATCACTGTATGTTCTGCAATATGGTGTTGAATGGAGTTTCCAGTGCAGTCTTCTGGCTCTCTGCTGAAAGTAAAAATAGGAGCAAGACAAAGGCAATTAAAAAAAACTGCGTACAGCAGACTGCAGGGTCGTTCTATGCTTTCCCAGTACCAAAAACTTTCTAAGGTCTTCCTCTTCAAACATTTTACACAAAAGCAAAATTATTAGGTCGTGAGAGCAATTGTTGAGCACTGTAAATAGACGGGATCATGGTGGCCGGCAATGCTTATTCAACCTGTACACATCCCAGTGACGGCAACAGCTCCACCATCGGTGACGTGTGCGGCTTTAGTTATAGCAGACATGAGTACTTTTTTGAGTCGGCGACAGAGAGAGCACTCATTATGGACACCTGAGCTCCAGTATCGACTAATGCCGTGAAAGAAATACTGACAACATGCACTTCTATTAGGTTCTTGTTCGTAGGGAGTGTCAACAGAGGATTGGGATCAGTCGAAAATGATGCAGCACTACCTCTAGGAGCTGCATGATCTCGTTTTCCGTCCGAGATGATACTTAGTTGGTCAGCATGGAATAGCGGCGTGGTTGGGGTGACGGTGAACGAGCAGTAGGGCGGCTGTTAGCAAAGTACGTACGGCTGGGCGAACACCAACGAGGGTCTGCATATGTATTAAATTGAGTTAATGGTGATGAGCAAGTAAATTGCAGCAATAATGTTCATACCTACCCGTCATTTGTGCTACAACTTTGCCCATTGTGACGACCTTGAGCAGCAAAGACATGAACACAGTGCTTGCCGCCATCTCATGCAACCTGGAAGGTTGTATGAGAGTTTGTTGTACTGACCCAGACCGCAACACTGGGAAGGGGAGGTGGAAGCTGAAGTTGCTATGTATCATGAGTAAGCAGTGTAGAAATTTGGGCTAGTTGGTGAGCGTTCATCTTGGTTGAATTGACTGTTGGGCAGGAGACTAAGAAGGAAGTGAGACAAACAAGCACAGACTTACAAGTTTTTGTGTGACTCCAGTCTTTTATGTGAGGACTGACTGTATTAACTACAGTAAGAAGTATGCACATGTGATTAAAACATGGTGTTCGAGTTCGGTAATTTTAGAAAAAATTTGATTTTGATTGCTATTTCTTCTGACTTCTAACGGATTTATGCAGGTCACTGAAGTTTTAATATCATACAATGGACAGAATTTATAAACAATGTCAGCCCACTGCAGTGGGCGGCGGGATTTTGCTGGGATAGCACGGTGAAATACAATACAAATACTTTTCAGCAAAAGTGCAAGTTAAGAAAACCTGTTTAAATAAAATGCGAAACCTTTCATTCTAGCAAATTTCATGTTGCTCATTGTTTGAATTTACAATATACCAATTATTTATTAACTGCAAAAGAACCAAAAGCCTAACGAGTCTGGCCATAAAGTGCGACAGCATGTACTTCTCCACTTAACTCGAATGCCTAGGCTGCATTGAAAGCACAGGCGTCATCACAAGGCTGGTTCTTTCTGATAGTAAACAGTATATGAGTGGAAAACTTATGAATCTTGAAGCATCAGGGAAAGCCTTACTGATTAGCAAATGAGATGTGTATCACAAGGAAATGTCGGCAGCCTGATGTCATGGATATATAGAAATCTAGGGCTGTCAGCAGAAAGTTGAGACGCTGTGGGTTAATTTCACCTTTTGGGACATCATAGACAAGTATACATGCATGTGTGCATACATTTATTTTGTTAAACATGGTAAACTACTCGTGTTTAGCGACAAAATGTATGTTAGAAAATGCGTGACTGGCAACTGCTCCGAAAGGCTGCTTTCCTGCTCGAAAGTGAGGTTTTAGTTGCTCCAGAAGCTGCAGAAAATTGGTTACAATTGATCACATCCCAAAGTACACATTAGACCACGCCATTTGAAAGGACCTCGTGCTGGGCATGTCCCTGTTGGTAATTTCATTTTTAATGACAAGCAATAAAAAGAATTATATTATACTGCAGATCCTGCCTAATCTTTTTGAAATTTTAGTCCCTAGCCTACTGAAATCCAGAGTTATAATGGTTGACATAGATAGTAGGAATAGATCAACAGAACTAGGAGCAGATAAGAAACAGTGCTTTCCAACAGTACAGAAGTGGCAAACGTGGGCCTTTCATCCAATGAAGGTCAGCGAATATCGGCACAAAAACATGTTCATTCGCAGTAGTACCCATATTCAAAGGATCTGCCTGCCGAGGGTGTCTCAATGCCGAATTAGTTGGTTTTTCTTGAGTGCATTCGATTGTTCCCGTTAATAGTTTTCGCGGCCTCCTTACACTTGTCATACACCTTTGATATGCGGTAATTCTTTTTTGTTTGTTTTAAGTAGCTGTGTTTTTTTACTCCTTACTTGTCATACGCGACGACATTAAGGATGCTGTGTATGTGATTTTTCAGATACAATCTCGTACTGCTTGCTGTGATTTCTCCTCTCATATCTCTTTTCTTGTTTCTGATCAACTAGGTGTGTAATAGTATTCTTTGCTTGCTTTGATAAACTAGCTATGCCATTTACATTTACTTTGTCGGTGCAGTGCCGAGTGCTGTCACATGCAGCAGTAAGGTTCCGTACATGACAATTTCTCTTATGTATTCTCATGTTGTTTCATTTATTCTTGCATCGTTTATATTCACTCCTGCCCAAGACCGACAGTACGTACGAGATAACTAAAACACACAACAAATAATCAATAAAATAAATCAGATTTTCAGGTTCAAATCTGTGCTTACCAAGCGTATTGTATGCCTAGTGCTACCTCCAAGGCAAGACTGATGTTCAAAAACATTTTCTTGGGGGAGTTGATGCTTGCTGAACAACATGATACCACGCAGAAAATTACTAGAACAATTAAGACTACTCTAAGCTGCAGACAGACCATAAAGAAAGGCTACATCGGGTGGACCATGCATTTGCATCAACCGGACGAGGGAACACACTATTTAAGAAAAGGGTAAGAGCACATGTCTTCGGTGAATGGTGTTCTGGTGCAATTTTATGGCATCTCTTCAAGGTATTAGAACACACAGTTTGTTCCAAAATTTAACACCGCTTCACGTATTGTGGTGTTCTAATCCTGCTTCAAGTAAAAGATCTTCAGCCTTGTCGTCTAACATAGTATTTTATATAGGGTCCCGGAAGTGTCCTTTCAATGTGGTCATGACATTATGTCTTGGATAACATGCACTGTGAAGTACTCTTCTCTCACAGTCATTTCTTTCAAAACATGTCACAGTCTAGGAAAGCTTCCTGCAGTTAATGCTTGTTTGTGGGCTAGTTGGTTTTGAAGCACAGCGAAATGATAAACGGCGCGAAATGGCACAGACAGAAGGAGACAGACGTGTGCACTGACTCGCAAATTATTTCATTTTCAGAAGTGCATGAAATATAGAGCGTTTCTTTTTTTTTATGAGTGCACATGTCTGTCTCCTTTTGTCTTTGTCTTTTCATACTGTCTGTCATTTCACTATGCTTCCTCGCAGTTCTTTTTTTCATGCAAAACATATTTGCAGTTCATTTCTCATATCTGTATCAGCAGCACTCATGTGTAATATGTTCAGTGACAGTAATAAAAGGAATGTGTACAATATTTCTAATAACTGTGTCTGCAAATATCATGCGTGTCTGTACTGTCCAATTATGTTTTTGAATTCAATAGCCAACTTTTGTTTCACAATAATACACTTTTTTTTTCTCAATATTCATGTTGCATGGGCAACAGTGGACACTACTACTTGCACTACATGTCTGATTCAACATGACAGAGATATGCATTGAAGCTGGCATGTACCGTTTACTGCTTCTTATTTCAATTTTTCAAAACAGCACAAAACGTTTTTGGACGTTAGTTTAACCATCAGTCTATGAGAAGAACTGCGCTCCCTACTTTAATGTGATAGAGTGATCAAAGGCTTTGAAATTTACGGATTGGCGAAGAGATAATCGGACAGGCTAAGTTACTATTTTCGAAAGACGATTTCACCGTGTATTTTTTACTGCTAAATGTTGACAGCATCCCACTAGTTTGTGTTAAAAAAAAAGGGAGGGGGGGAGCACCCGCTATGCGCATTCAGTGTCCTTCCTAAATGAGTATACAAGGCTCCAACCGCTACTATGCGTTTCATAAGCAGTGGTACTATACAGCGCGAAAGCTGGAAGGCGGTGCATCGCGTCATAAGAAAAAGATGACAAGGACTCTTGGGTGAACGTGCGGTATAGCAAGGAGCAGCACCCCGTCACAAAAGACTGCAACTTTGAAACACATGTAGATTACGCGCGGAACAGAAGACCGCAGCGTAAATACCACAGGTAAGACAACTACTTACCTTAAAACAGCTAACATCCGAAGGCGTACAAGTGCCGCGTCTTCCCACGCCCGCCGACAGCGGACATAAACGCCGCCGTCCCAAAAGCCCAAACATATTGGCGTCATCTCTACAGCGGGCGCGGCTTCGCTTATGGACGCCGCCATGTTGGCGTAAAACAAACAAAAAACAAAAAAAATCCCCGGAAGTGCGTGTAGGTCACGTGATCATTTCCGGCCAATAGCGGCGCAGTATGGGCCCCAGCCATCCTAGGGGATATGTTTCGGATACACGCTACGTAGACAGTACACTCGGTTGGGTTTCGGTTGTAGTTTCGGTGTTGCGCTTTCTTGCTTATTTAAAATTATTCTCCAATTTGCAGAGTATTTCTGCTATCGGGCCCGTAACAGGAGCGTCTCAGGAACATAAAAGCACCATTACTTTGACATGGCCAAAAAATCGCCGGAGTTAACCCTTTCGGCCCTGGCGGTGTCAATTGACACCATCGCACAAACTTGCCCTAGGACCTTGGAATGAAACCAAAACTGCCGATTCTTGGGGGAATACTTCTTCAATGATCCCCACTGCGATTGACACCGAAATGGTGACATGCTTGCGGAGCTGGGAGCCGCAAGGTAGAAGAAGCTTGAGCGAAGTCATGGGTGACGCCGAGGCGGGTCAGCCGAGGCGGGTAAGCGCCATTTTCGGATCGACGTACCGAAGCTGTTTCAATGAGTATCACACTGAAAAATGAGACGTGGTTCACATTTTGTGTACTCTAGTGACTAGCAGGAAAAAAGATGCAATTTTTCTCATTTTGCAACCGCTGAGCCCTGATGACCTAATTTGACGTCATGTCTGTAAATCCATTAATACTTGCACCACTGGCTCAATTTTTCGTTTTTGGTCTTCTGAGGTCATAACTATTAGGAAAACACGCACAAAAATATTCACCGACCAAATAAAAAATCCAGGGCTGAAAGGGTTAAGGAAAACGGCCGATGTCAACAGACCGCACAGGCACTTGCGAAATGCACAGCGGATTACACAGAAACTGTAGAAAACAGCAGCTAAAAGACGGGACGAAGAACGGACACAAGCCACGGCGCCGTGGTTTGTGTCCGTTCTTCGTCCCGTCTTTTAGCGCTGTTTTCTAGAGTTAATCATGAACCAACCAGCCCAAATGCGTACCTTATTGCAGTACACAGAAACCTTACGGGAAAGCTGGAACTGCAGGGGCAAATACCCCCAAGTATGACAAGTTGCAACAGATTTATGCAACACACCCTGCCATCCCTGCCAGTGCCTTGACCCTGCCCGCTTTTCACCGCAGCACCCAGGCTTCTTCGCACAAGCTCACCGTATACAAGGAGCACAAGTACGCATGCACAGAACTCCCGTTGCCACAGCGCTGAAATCACTGCTGACTCACTGCTGCGCTGAAATCAATCGCTGACTTTGTTTCGCTCGAACCGAAGCGCGCTCGCACATTTCAAGGCACTCGGTAGCTGCCTGCGCCAGCAGCACACCATTGGCTACAGAGAACACGAAAGCACACACGTTTCACGACTTGGCTGGGAAGAGCACGCACGCACAATATGCACAGGCCGCGGTTGAACGAACGCCACTCGCAACGGCACAAAACAACAAGAGCCGTCAAGCAGAAAAACATTGCGATGCAGGCCATCACATGAGCGTTTTGCGCCGGCGACAGTAGCCATGATGGTAAACACGGCCACGGCTTCCGAGACAGTCGGCATATACTCAGGTGACGTTACCCTAATCTGCTAACGTTGTCTTCAGCTCAGTTATTACACACAAAGGTTATCTGTACTATTGTCTATAAATTTCAACCAACGCAAACAGTGCAAAATACACAATTTCATTGAAAGAACAGTTATTATTCAGAATTTGTCCACCCTGGTCGTCTGGGGGTGTAGCTCAGATGGTAGAGCGCTCGCTTAGCATGCGAGAGGTACGGGGATCGATACCCCGCACCTCCACTACTTTTTTTTTTTTTTTCTCATTCTTTTTTTTTTTTAATGCATATCGCAACACACGTATTTGTCATACCCTCATGTCCAGCATTATGGAAGGCAGTGGGACAAAAAAGAGCACATGGAACACAAACAAAACAGTGATGCATAAACAAACAATGCAAAATGCAAAAGTTTATTTTGAATCAGTGTTAGCTATTGTGCCAACGAACACAAGCAAATGGGCAAATAATTCCTGGTTATACAATACTAGCTAAAGTATCACGAAGTATTTTAAAGAAAACAATGTTTATATGTGATATATCAGCGGTAATGGGGGAAAAAAAAGAATGGGGAAATATTGCTTGTATCACGTAGATAGGTCCCAAAATTATGAGGGTGATCAATATGGTGCAAAATAAAATGTGATCTTTATGTAAAGAATTGCACGTGATAACAAGACCAGAATGAGCGCTACAGACATGTCCAATATAATACATAAGATACATTTCATTGATGCAACAATGGCAATAATTCTATAGGAAACGATGAAATAAGTGATGTGTTATTTTGTATGACTTTTATAGGGTTGTTATATATATATATTAGGCTATCCTGGCCAGGATCCCAGACACTAGTATATAGCATTTTAATTTAGGACATGCTAGTTTTAAAGAGTAGGAGTTTTACTAGTCAGATGATGCGCTAGACAAGTTGCAATGCCATATCAGGTTAGCATTGTTAATAACATATAATTGGTGTCAATTGATCATGACAGGATAGTATATAGCTATATGTATGTTTGTGGTACATTTGCATAGCCATGATGTTACACAGCTATGGGCAGGAGAAGGGGTTCAAATTATTAGTATCCAGTGTGTGGATTATATGATGGGCCTGTTCTGCTAAACAGAGGCATCGCAGTCAATCTTCCATCTTATGCGAAGATCATACGATTTAGTGGAGGAATACATATTGAAACAACCCATAACATTGTTCTGACTAACCACGCATACTTTAGCAGGCCCAGTTTCATCATCTTGGTGAAGCACCTTGGGATCAAATCGCAACCATCAATCGAGAAGTGATGAAGTGCACTCACCACTAGCTCTGTTTTAACTCTCCAACAAATGCTGTGCTCAATTTATGACAAATTCTACCAGCTGCAAAAAGACACCTAGGGATCGAGACACACACACACAGCGCTGATAAAATTTAATCATAAACACGAACCAACTTGCCCGTGCAGCAGTTTTAGCCGTGCTAAATGCCAGACAATGCTACTGGCAGCACAAAATTTGAACATGATCGCGCGAATTAATAGAAAAAACAATATATTTCAGTGTGGCTAAAACTGTACAACTATTTTCATTGAACTGGTACCTCAAATCAGTTGAGACACCCCCCTGCACCTGCGTACGACTGACATATAGAGCCCTAGACCTCAAGAGAGAACCTGTACTTCAGCTCAGCCAAGGCAATGCTTCCTCCCTAGAAAAAATTTGAATACAGAAATGTCATTTCTTTCTGTAGGCTTAGTGAAATAATAAACAGGCCTGGTGCTCTCATGACAACACACGTGCCCTAGACATAAACAATGAAAAGGATACAATATTTAGAAACTTTTCAAGCAGAAATTTTAATACACTTTTGTACATGTTTTAATTAATAGACATGTACATATCTCACTAAAAAATTTCTGCATAAACTCCACATCTCACTAAAAAATCCTAACTTTCAGTTCAGCCAGCTTTCTTTGGAAGCTCACTTGATATGTTTGTTTAAGCTCGTTCGATATCTACATATATCTGACGTGCAATCAGCGCTGTATACCACCTGCATACAGGTTTGGTACCTTTTCATTGTGCATATTAACACACCAGCCATTAGTTTTCACTACGATATATGTCCACGCAGACAATTTCATTTTGCATGCTATTATTACAAAGCCTGACTGAGCACAATTCACAATTTAACAATTGTTTTTCTAGTTTCTGCAGATGGTGTGAAAAATAGCAAATGAATACAAGTGTTCGAATGGTTATTGCTTTGAAAAAAATTCACCTCCCTCTCTGTCAAGCTACTGCTATGCAACAGCTGTGTTGGTAGGGGCCACAGATAATTTAGTGCTTTGGAATTAAAAATTTTATTGCTAATATGTCCATGCATGTCGCGTACAACTTACATATAGTAACAAGGCCCTAAATAAACTGGGCTCTTTGAATCTAGCTCCATATATATAGTACATATATAAAGTCCTCATCAGACCGACAATGAAGCATTCTGCTCTATGGCAAGGAATCCATACACACATATCATTAAATTAGAATCGATTATAAAAGGCTTCTTTCTTTGTCCATGTCATGTCCAAAACTTCCTTCCCACATGTAGTTTGAATGGTAACATTTTCGGAGCAGTGAGTAGAAATTTGAAGGGACACGTCCTCCTCATTAAAGTGTAGCTTTGTTTTTCGTGCCACTGACCCTCAGAACAGAAAAGCAATCACTGCAGTCTTTACGTCATTCAGGTTTTCTTGCTGCTTGCACCATCGTGTTGTTTTTGTCTGTTTTTACTTCTTGTATTTTGTGTAAAAAGTTAATTATTCATTTTTAATAAGATTTTGCAATGAAGCACTATACTTACATGATACTTTGCATTTGTTTGTTGCTGTTGTTGTTGTTTGCGTTAACATTAAAATGCTGCCAGATCTGAACCCTGCTGAGAATGCTGTCATGCCTACCTGTTCTTGCCCTGATATTTCACATTCAGTTTCATTCTCACTATGGCATCATTTGTCGAGAGAATCGCTATGATTTCTAGCTGAATTTGAAGATTAATTGTAAACTCCATGCCATGTGCTGCGCTATAACCTTTGGCTCATATGTCCTCAGGAGCTTCGATCGACTACCAATTGGCAGCAGACCTTGCTCAAACAGTGCTGCAGGGCCTCCTTTAAGAAAAACATAGGCAATGCAATGACCACAAGTAGCATGAACGAGCAATAATTGCAGAGAGATCGTATGGCTTTGAGAATTGGATTTGCTCGCTTCTGATAATTAGCAGTGCCCCAGCAGTAACCGGTTACTTGAAACTCAAAAAGCCATCAAATGTTTTTTTTAATGACTAATTCTGATGACCGACTCTGATGTGTTTAATCTTATCCCTTTAATAGACTACCAGAGGTGAATGAAGTGATGCTCACTTCTTGCGCTCACTCGTGCAGTAGTGAAATCCATATCACCAGCTTGTAGTGTGAAATATGAATCATTAGTGTTGTCTCTGTTGCTGTGAGTTACAGGCTGCTTTGTATTCACAGCAGAGCTTATTTTATTGTTTATGCCCTCAGTGGTGGTATGAAATTGGGAAATTTATAATGGCAAACTGGAACAAACAACCACAGCTGAGCTTCAGCAATTGATACAGTCCACGTGTATGCCTTCCTTTTTTATAGGGATGGGCGAATATTTGGGCGTTTCAAATATTCTAACGAATATTACAGTATTCGAATTCACTTCGATACGAATTTAGATTATTCAAAATTTTGAAGTATTCGAAATGAACGAATATAAATATATATTTGACCGCACATAACTCCCTGTAGAGGTGGTTTCACTGCAGCGTCTGGTCGCTGAGCCGTGAACAATCTATCCAGGGGAAATCTGCACTGCCGCGAAGCCACACTTCAAGGTTAAATGTACATATTTTTTTAGTTTAAAAGCGTGTTATATGGGTTTATATGCCCTAAGTATAGTAATTTTTAAATTGTACCGTATTGTACCACTTATAACTTGCACCCTACTGCTATTCAAATCTTGATACTATTCAAGGCTGCTTCCACTTCATTTCAAACCAAAAAAGTGACATTCACTCATACCTAGTTCCAATCCTTAAAGATATTGTGCAAGGGTCATGACAAAAATGATAATTTTTCTTATTAATATGCGGTAAATACTATTCGAACTATTCGATTCGAAATTATTCGACCAAATCGCTGTTCGCTTCGGATTCGCTTCGAACCCTAAATTCACTATTTGCCCATGCCAACCTTTTTAGAACTTATTAAAGCTTCCAAACAAATTTGGTGATGATACAGGGTGAAAGGGCTGAAGATGAAGACAGAGAAGAGGCTTGACACACACTCTGTCTTCGTCTTTTGTGTTTTCACCCTGTATCATGCCAAACCAACAAGCCCAAACCCTAGAGATTTGGTGAACTTGCACTAACTGAACATTTCAGGTATAATTTCCGATTATGAGTGCATATTTCTTTTGGTGCTTAGCTATGCACTTTTTCTTATCTCCTTACTCCATTTATAATGCAGTAAAAGTGTGAATGACATTGCTGCATAAATGCCAATAGATTGGTGAATTTTTTTCTCGATGCTGCAGTTTCATGAGAGTGCTGTATTTTTCCTCTGCCGTTTTCCTGAAAAGATCAGTGTGAGGATTTTCACTAATTAACTTTTTTCTTAAAGTCGGGCTGTTCACAGTATCAGAAAATACATGTGAAAAACAATGCGTATATTACACAAACATGGACTCCGAGTAATGTGACATTTGGTATAAACAGGATTATTCAACTTTAAGCTGCCAATGAAAATTCAGCTTGCTTCTTTATGAAGCTGTTGTAACAGTTGTATTGGAGTGGGATTGATAAGTCACTGGTGCCATAGATGCTATCGAATTTATCTTGGGTAAAGTGCATACTTTATTTGCCACATTAATTATTCATTGTCTTATGAAAGATGCACCTTAAATTTCCTTGGCGTTCTGCAGGAATTCTGCAGTAACATGGTGATGGCTTTCTGTATCGCTTTCCTTTTAACCTAATCTCCTTTATCATGTGGCTTCATGCTTCTTATAAAGGAATCAACTTTAAATACATGTAGTAGGATTTCAAACAAAAGAAGCCAGGCAAATAGTGGTATATAGCATAGCACATATCGTAATTTTGTTTCTGCATTCTGTTTTTTCAGCATTGTCGCTCTCTCAGTTGCCAGACTAGTCGGCATTCTACTTGGATATCCAGATTAGGTGCGAATATTCTGAGGACTCTGTCACCGAGGTGAATGATGGCAGTGTGTGTGCAGACTTTGCGCCGCCTACGCTGCCAGACGCTGTGACAAACGACGCCAGCAAGCAGTTGCGCCACAACAGGTGGAGATATTCCTGTCCATACTGTCCGTATGTTGGGCGCAGTTCACACTTGAGGGCACACATGCGGGTGCAGAAGCCGTTCATGTGCAGCATCTGTTTGAGCTGCTTCACCACAAAGTCGAACCTGTCGAGGCACATGAGCGGTCAGTTGTGCGAGAAGTCATTTGCGTGACCTGTCAGCTGCTGGCAGTTTTCTCACCAAGCAGCACCTGTGAGGTAAACACCTCTGCACATCTGGCTTTGTTCATGTCCTGTGCACTCGTGGTGCTCTGTGCATGTTGTGAATAAATCTTGGCTAGCTTTCAGATCGAAGATTGTTCCAATTACGCATCCAATACGCAAGATGCATACCTGCCAAGTTTGGAGAAACGGAATCCGGGAGATTTACTCAACGGGGGGGGGGGGGTATAAAATATTTTGACCGCGGGAGGAGGGGGTATAAAGTATGCCGACCGCGGCGGGGGGGGGGGGGTGTACTGCGATAGCAATTATATGTACATTAGGCAGTTTTATAACAGCGTACGCAAAGCTTTGCGCTGGCTTTCAGCGCAACTGCGCCTGCGCGTGCGTCGTACGCATCGGCTACCCTTTTAAGTGCTGGACTGCGGCGCAAAGTGCACAGCTACTTCATGCGCAATGAAACTGAGTTGAATCTTTACCATCGTTAAAAAGAAGAAGAATCCTTTCTACTACGTGGCCAGATAACTTTGCTCATGTGGCCAGACAAAGCACTGGACGCGCGGGGCAAATCTGGATTTCCGGGAGATTTCTCTATGACCCGTACAACCGGGAGAAACGTTCAAAATCCGGGAGTTTCCCGGGTAATCCGGGAGACTTGGCAGGTATGAAGATGTGAACAGATAGCTTGATTTGCTCCACATTACTGTAAGGCTCCCTGAAACAAGAGAAACTGTACGTACGAGTGCTCACAGGCACTGACTGCAAAGAAGGCTTAACTTTTTAGGAATATGTTTCTGCACTTCACACTGTGCTGTCATGAACTGTACCAGGCACTCTCGAACTAGGAAAGAGAGCAGCGGTTCCTGTGATTTAATTGTTCTAGTCTGTTACATATCATAGTGTTTGCCTGCTTACATAGATGCTATTGCAGCCGCAGGAAGTTTGAGCTGGTAGGAGCTGGAGCTATATATAGGGTTGAGTGCTTCCATGTGGTGTTGCTGATTGGCAGTTTCAAAAATGTGTCGAATGATCCTGCACTGGTGCATGTTTGAGTTGCATCACTCACGCTTCAGAGGCGGAGGTTCATTTCTGTAGAAGCCAAGCTGCTCTCTGTTGGCTTACCAATTCTGATAAAAAAACAAAACTCTGCCACTGTAAAGAAATGGTGAAGAGCACATTGAAAGTGTCACTCTGAAGAATCCACAGAGCTCTTAAAAGAAGGCTCAGAATGAAGCAAAGGTTTCAACACATATGTGCTTTGAGTCACGTGATGTAGTTAAGTTTGTTGAAGCTCGCCTTGTGTCAAACGAATATCTGGAGCCAGTGAGGCAACAGAGGATGCAGATAGATACTGTGCAGATGTGATTGCTGTGATCACCACACCCGTGTGTAATGAGGTGGTGCAGTATTGAGAAAGGAACTGCATGGCACAGCACATGACCTTGGCTTGCAACAAGCGTGTTGCCCTTTTCACACTGCTGGAAAGAGGCACACCGGCGTCCTTGCAGAGTTGTGAAAGAAGTCAATTTTTAAAGCACGGGTGCACGTGAGACAAGGCATGTGCCGTCATTCAGTTTTGCTTACTGCTTCCTGAATTTCTGGCATGGAAATTGTGCCAAGGGCAAATTGGGAAATATTTTAAAAATGAATGCCGAAGAATTTTGCTTTTATAGAAGACTTTGTCAACAGGTTGTAGTACATGTTAGAACTTGTAGAAATTAATCGAGAGGTACTGTATACAGTACTCAATAAGTTTTTCTTGGTCATTGGTCTGTGCAGTTTCTCCAATTTACAATACTGACTGCTCATCACTGCCAGTAGACTTAACCAAAGCATGTGAACTTGTGCGTTGTATGTAGATTGCTAATGGATGAGTTTCTAAATAGAAAATTTATTGTTTTTTTTCAACAGGGCTTGTTGCTGAGCTAGTTGGTTCATTACACGAGAAAAAATTGGCATGGCACAGAGGACGAGGATGAAGCAAAGACATGGCGCCCGTGTCTGTCATTTCGTGTCCATCCTCTCCGTGCCATAGCAATTTTTTGTTTTCTTTCTTGTCTTTCTTTTGTAGGTGTTTCTGATCGCTAGTCTGTGTCCCAAATGGCAAACATTTACCTGGTTTACTTGGCTTTGCTGCTTTTTAACTTTGTGTCATTGCAGCTATCAGAAATCAGGCCTTTTGTCTTTCTTGTTCACATAATCTAGCAAGCATGATCAGATGAGTGAGCATTGTGTTATGAGAGGAATGTTTCCTATAACAGGCAAATCAGAAGCCTTATCGCGTAGACCTCCGTTAATCCAGCATGAATATTTGTATAGCATCTTTTGGTGGTCTGAATGCAAGAATGTTGAAAAAAAAACTTTCACACACAACTGCCCTGCTTGGTTGCACTTACACGAATTTAAGGCGCACCCAGCTTTTTGGGTTCTGGGTAGAAACCAGTGTGCATCCAAATGTGCAAACATGATTCCGTAACAAGAAAAATGTAGACTCATTTCTGACAAATAACGAAAAGACAAAATCTGCAGGTTATCTTCGCAGACCGTTCTCATTAGTAAAGTAGAGAGGTGGGCGAGTTGGAACTGATGCACAAGACAGCGCTCGTCTTGTGTCCTCTTCTTTGTGCTCCGTCCAGTTCGCGCTGAAAAGTTTTCAAGAATGCGTTCTCATTACTTTTGGTAAGCTCTTTGTCTCCGTTAATCGCAGCTTGTTGTCTCGTGTGGCCCACTCCTCATCAAAGAAGGTAAGGCATGCAAACACTGACACAAGAGACGAGAGCAAGTTTTATTCTCTTCTGCTGTGTTTGTGTTTGCATAATAAAGGAATCCTTACCAACTAGGAACACTTTCTGTCACTCCGTTTGATATTCTACATTTGAACAATCAGTAATCGTCTCAAGCTTGGCCTTGACAAACTGCTTTGCCGTATTGTCCTGCGATGCAAGCATACCACTTGAAACCAGGCATGGCTTTATCGCTGCTAACTTAAAATGTAAGACAACTTCTCATTCGTATGTGTTTTCATGTTGAAAACGGTGCACTGTAGTTGCCAGCCTTTGCCAGAATGTGTGAAACTGGACGTTGTGCAAGAATCCATCACTCAGTCTATTTTTGTGTGTCTCTTGATGCCTGGCGGGCTGAGAGAAACATGGTGATGCATAGAATACACTCAAACCTCATTATAACAAAGTCACCTCTGTCACGAAAGTAAATACGTTATATCTGAAAATTCGTTATAAACGTTTATTTGTAGCACTGTATCTATGACAAGACTTTGTTTGCTTCGTTATAACCGATAATTCGTTATATCCGTGTTTGTTATATCGAAGTTTGAGCCTAGTACTATACCCGTGCAAGCCACATGTTTGCCAGTTCTGGTTGTGTGATCTCAGATCTGTCTGTTTAGCAGCACAGCTGCATTATGCTGGTCATATAAAATGCATTTCAGCAGCAGAATTCTGCTTTTTCTTGGTGTGTATATATATATAGTTGAAAAAAATCAAGCACGTAGGAAAAATTGTTCAGTAAAGGACTGACGTTTCGGCCGCGGGACCGGCCTTCGTCGGGCCGGTCCCGCGGCCAAAACGTCAGTCCTTTACTGAACAATTTTTCCTACGTGCTTGATTTTTTTCAACTTTTACTTCCGGGTCCTTTGTTAGCACTTTATTGTTTATATATATATATATATATATATATATATATATATATATATATTGATGTCATTATCATGTATTTATTTATAAATTAATAACGGAACAGGCATTAGTGAAAAGCTAATGCTGGTGCCCATATATAATATATATATAAGCAATATATATATATTGCCCATAGGCGATATATATGTTTTGTATGTGTGTGACACATGCTTGCGCTTGGAGCTTAAGATCTCTCATTTCTCTTAGTGATAGTTTCTTCAGTGAAGGAAACTTTATATAAAACCAGCAAAACAAAAACTGCATTATTTCAAGCCCTGTCCGATGAAAAATCAATCACATCCTTCTTAAACTTGCAGGGATGGTTACTACTCAGCTGGGATTTTCAAGTGAACTCTGTAATCTTGAATTTCTTGAAAGTTGGCTACATTTTATTACTGCCTACCAGTAGAATGTCAGAGGCACTTTCGCCTTAATAAGTTGTAGTTGATTTCTAGTTTGACAAAAAAAAAACAAATAAAACATTCCTATGTATATAGAACCCATACATATGATGTTATTGGATATGGGTCATATTGGTCATATAGGTCATATGGGGTTTATGGGTCATATGGGGTTTTGGGTCATATAGGTCATATGGGTTTTATGGGTCATATAGGGTTTATGGGTCATATGGGGTTTTGGGTCATATAGGTCATATAGGTTTTATGGGTCATATAGGGTTTGTGGGTCATATGGGTGTTAGGATTATGGGTCACGTGGGCAATACAGGTGCACAGCTATAGGGACACATGTGCATTTAAGCATAGTGATAATAAGAGAATGCTGGTTAATGAAAAGCAGTGATGCTACCGAGGACTTCTGTATTGGAGCAATTTTTGGAGCAGCAAAATTTCCGTTTTGGAGCACTTTGGAGCAGCAAAATTTTCATCTTGGAGCACTTTGGAGCAGATAATTTTGCATCTGGGAGCCCTCTGGAGCAGCGAATTTTACATCCTGGAGTGCACTACAGAAGCATATTGCAATAACATTCAAGCACCGGAATATTACTATGGGGCTCTTATGAAGGCTAGAAATATTTCGATTCATTGCAAATCTCATGGGAAAAATCATCTCAGGAGAACTCCATACTTCACTCGCTAATGAAAAAATAAGGGCTCATGCAGCTGAGTGTTCTGAATTAACCTCTTCGGCGATTATTTTCGACACTAACAAATAAACAGAAATCCGGATCAATAAAATTGCATTTTATGAAATAACACACTAAATACGCCTATGTAGTTATGAGCAGACATTGTAGACAAACGCCGTGATGTACAGCAGTGCCTCAATGCAAAAGAGCCACACTGTCCCTAATGCATTCCCCTAAGAAAACTCCAAGGCGAAAGCCTGATTATTTTTCTTCTCGATCGACGGGTTGATCCTCCCCCTCCTTCTCTGCAAGCTATCTGCACCTCACCTGGTTTTGCGCTAGCTCCATGATCGGCGCACCGATTACGGAAGCAGTGTAAAGCGACGATGTCGTGATGGCGTCATCACGTGATATCACGATATATGACGCCATGATGACGTCACAAGTTTTTACGATCTATGACGTGATGATGACGCCATCACACGATTATTTTTTGCATCAATCGATTGACGCCGCCGACGGTCAATTTTCGTGTTTGATAAAGCATCTGATGCTATCGCATTAATATTGCGTATTGAACGTTAACAACCTGGCCTTACATACCAAACTGTCCTCCACCATGTCACCTCCTTGCCATGCGCGAAACAGCTTCGCTTATCATCCACTTCACAGAGTGAAATGGCTCCTCAACTTTTTTTAAATGTTTATTGTGATAACAATTATATGGACGCCCTCCGCAGATTTTTGCCGTCGCCATTGCCGTAATTTTCTGTATAAAGACCAAATTAATAACATCACCACGCGCATTCCAGCCGCGGGTAAAAGCTCGCGAGCGCTGGCGACGAACGCGACTGAAGCGGAGATTAAGCTAGCCGGCCCTCTGTCTCCGTCGCACGGACAGCGCATGAGATAACATCTTCCCACGTGCGGGCCTGCCGTCGATTGCTCATCAAACAGAGAGGAAACGCCTCGCCCGTCTTTCGTAAGGAGCATGAAAGGGGGGGGGGGGCGCATCGTTCGAAGGGCGCAGTCGCTTGCGCGCGCGCCATCTCGAGGCATCAGGAGACGGCTCGTAAACTTGCTGTGCTCTCAACGCTTACTTCGTGTTTAGAGAACTCAGAGCAAGAAAACGCTTCGGTTCCTGGAGCGGCCATATTCCCTTAAACCAGCGCTTTGTTGAGTTACGCGAGATCGAATCCATAAGAGTTAGCTGCTAGCGTTACTTCGTTTAACAATACAATTTGTTGGTATCGCATTCATTGCTTCGCCCTTAAGCGAAACTGAGTTTTTTTACCCGTCAGCTGTTGACCCCCGAAAGCGAGGGGCGGACGTGTAACATGGGGTAGCCGCTTCACTGTGGGCCGTCAGCGACGGGTCCGCTACTGACAGCTGCGTATTTGCGGCTGCTCCGACCAGGATATATGCTTTTATTAATGAGATGACACTTTTAAAAAGCAAGCAAAAAAATCGAATTGGAACCCTAGCACGTGAGCTCGAAAGGGCGGGGCCTTTTAGGGGGTAATTACCGCAGAGTGATTAAACTCGGACGTGCTGGTATAAGGAATTACGAAAAAGCTCTTCCGAATGAAGATCCATGGATAAAGTATATCTGAGGAAAAGTGTGAACGCGTTTTCACCGTTCGCGTGCTCTTCCATAAACGCGAAGCAAGGAAAATTCGATATTGTTCCATATATATACTTCTAGCGATCCCAGATTTCATTCCGCGATGTCCGGAAACAGAAGTGACAGACATTTTAGCAGCACACATGTAGTTGTTACTGAACATTGCTTTCCTTACGTGCTGTGCGACGATTGAAACGAGCTATCAGCAGCGTTTCTAGAACAGACGACGTCCGCCGATGAATCGCCGTCGCATTTTCTCGCTACCGAGAGGCCTAGACGTCACGAGCCTCTGCGGAGAGCGCGTTTTGCTGTCGAGCCGACTTGCAGAACAGAAGCTGCGTCGGCACCGCGCATGGCATCGTGGCTTATTCGGGACGCACGCGCGAGCGCTATTTATTCAGCGGAATAATTCTTGGTCCATGGTTGCGACTTTGGCAGCCCCAAGATCAAGCTGCACATGTTCTGACGCGCCGCCCTGCGATTGCCGGTGATAGACGCCCCCAAACCCGAGACTTTGGCGCAGTTTGGCGCAATTTTCGTCGATATTATCAGGATGGCGCAGTAAATACAATTTGGCGCACTTTGGCGCAGTTGGCGCAGGAGTGGAATCACTGGAAAAGTGAAGGAAAAACATATATGCAACGATGTGTGCTTGAATGATCGGTGCTTGACAATTAAGTGCAATAGACTGTAAGTGGGTGCAGCAATTTAATATATTCTATGAATATAGATAAAAGAAACACAATGAGACATACTTTTCACCTTCATGGTTTATTTAAATCATTAAGCATTTCTGCTATATACCTATTCATCTTTCATAGCCGGTCAGGCTCAGGCACGTCGGCTGGCTTCAGCCTCACGCACTCATCAAAGCCATCTGCAGAATAATGTAAAAAACATGAATTAATTAAAACATTAATTAGTCATCTAGGTGATTTGTTCATGTTTCAGTTAAAACCTAATGTCACTACACAGCAAAATACCCTAAGCGAAAATACTCACTGGCCACAGCCTGCAGCTTTCGTGGTGTCAGGGCCCTCCTCGGTGGCGCCTGCTAGTCTTTTTGGCGCACGAAGTGCCGGCAAGGTGCTCTTGTGAGGCTCCTGTTTCTAAGGTTAGGGATACCCCACAGGAGCTTCGTGGCCTCCTTACAGAACAGCGAGTCCTTCGGCCGCGACAGCAGCTATGCCCACTGCTCCTGTTTAACAAAAACGCCGCTTCCCAGGTGGACCTGCATGGAATATTGTTAAGACCTAAGTAATAACATTTCTTGAAAAATGCATCTTTCTGATTCTTTTTCATGTGAGTTAACTCTGTTGCATCCATTTTGAAAGTATTGCTATTACAGTAAAAAATATGACTTGCACACTGCCTTCTAGCACAAAACTTCATTACTGAAAACTATTGTTCCAAGACGTCACAATTTTGATTTCGAACAGATTAATATAAGAGCTCAAAAAAGAATATGTATGTAGTGCTAGACACATGACAACAGGTAGGCCATCTTCAGCCTCATATTGTTTGGTTATGGCACAGCAACCACTGTAAGAATTTCAACCTGCAACTTGTCGAAATTCCATACTATTTCTCCCAAAGACTTTACCCAGTGCAGTGATAACAGCTCTACATTTGAGTCAATCTTCTGAAAAAATGTTGTGATCATTATGTGAGCAAGCACAGCATATGCACATAGCACAGATAAGTAGAAGCACCATGCAAGCAGCAGAATCAGTGTAAATGGCATATTCAGCCGACATGATGAAGGTAGTGGATCTAACAATGACAAGTACTAATGCATAACATAAATTACCATCAGCGAACATCAATTACCAAGGAACGTAGCTGCCTACCTCATCATTCACGAGGGCCAACAGTGGAAGCGGCAGCTGCGCACTCACACCTGCATCCTGAAAGGCAAGATAAGGGAAAGTTTAATGACCAACAAAACAAGCTTATTCCACACAAGCATGCGAGAATGGCTTTTCTGGGCCATGTACCTACTATTACATTAAATAATAATGCATTTCTGTGGGTGTTAGCAACATATGCATAATTTCCAAGTGCAACAGTAATGCGATGTAGTTCCAAGAATTATATGACATTACTATTGTACTTCATATTAACTTAGTTCAGTGCACTGAGAGCCGCAAGTCCTTTAAACCCTGTTGACCAAGCTTATAGCGGGCTGGTATGCCTATATAGCCACCCTTAAAAGACATCAATACAATTAAAAGCTAAATTTATGAACAGTGCACACCTGGCTGGTAACTTGCTGGGAAGCATTTGCACCAGTGTCAGGATGCTGTGTGGGTGGCATCAGTGGGCATGGCTGTGGCGAAGGCTCCAGTAGTGGTGATGGCGATGGCTCGATCGGCTGCGGCGAGGGCGGCTCAACTGGCTGCAGTGGCTGCAATGGCTGGAGTGGCTCAGGAACCTGCGACTTAAGGGGTGACATAGATTGTAGACACAAAAAAATCATTAAAGAAAAATCTTTATTGGACTATTGAAATCTACAGCTATTAGTTGAATTATTATAAAGATGAGCATTTCATCTGCATTTTAGTTTTATGTGATGTACGTGTTCAAGGTAAATCAAATTTTTTTTTCTTTTGTGACTTAAGTTTATCGATGTGATGTCTCGCTATCTAGAACAACTGCAGTTATAATTTTTTAACATAATATTGTCCAGTCTGCATATCAAAAAGTGCCGGGAGCAGAACTTTAATTTTCTATACATATAGTTTCCTGTTTTAATTTTTCTAAGAAACACTAACTATAACTTGAATTGAAAACTGTTTACAGTGCTGCTCCTATTGCATATTGTCATATCTAGATATCCTATAACATTCACTTTCTGCAGCGCCGATTGTTTCTGCTGTGGCAGGGCACAATCAACTGGCCATTTTGTCCACCTCCCGAGCTAGATGAACTAAACTTTTTATTTAAAATTAGCATTAACAGTTCTTTGCAAGGTTTGGCCATAAAATACAAGAAATAACTTCACAACCTGTGTGCTCCGTTAACTGGGCCATCATGCAGCACATCTAGCCGCAGCACGTCAGAATAGCTGCAAGACTGTTTGACACAAACATCGTCAACTCAAGCTCGGCTAACAGGCGCAATAAAAAATGTGGAGCCACAATCAGGCACCAGGAAAAAGACTTGCCCTTCCTTAAAAAAGTTGCTGCTTTGACCAATGTCCCACAATAGAGCAAAATATAAATGACAATGTGCAATCATACGCACTTCATTTGCAAGAAGACGGGTGGCAAAGCAATACATATGTAAGGTAACTGAAGCTCTAATGAGGTTGCACAATGGATGCCAAGAAAAGGGAACTGGTATGAAATTACCGTATAAACGCGTGTAAGGGCCGCACCCGTGTAAGGGCCGCACCCCGTTTTTTTGAAGTGCATATTCTAAAAAAAAAATATCCGCGTAAGAGCCGCACCCACACTTTCCTCAACCAATACGTATTCAAAATGCGCGCGCGCGTAAGCTTCTAGGCGTAGTCGATAGATGGCGCAAGGAAACGCAACGATCATCATCGTCACCAGAGTATATAGATATATATTTTTGGATTTTATTCGTGTTAAGATGTTCGTGAAGTGGGCTAAAAATTTTAACTTTTTATTAGTATTCATAGACCGGCCAACTAAAGGTTAAAGCAGGATTTTATCTTTAGCTTCTCACATCTCTATACAAACGCGCTATCGGCGCTATCCATATCGGCATTAGCATCACAAACTTTGGCATGGCGTTCGCGTCAATCAATCAATCAATCAATCAAATTTTATTAGTCTTGTCAAAAATATAGTACATTGTAGGTAAATATGCAGGAGGAGGTCCCAAGGTTACACACCGCAGGCGGGACCTCCTTTGTTAATACAATGGAAAACTAAACTAAGAAAAGCGAAGAACTGCTTGTTATAAGTGTTACAAGTAAGAAGTACATTACTAAATAGTCAAACTACACACAAACCAACTTCACAAAATTAGATATGTACAGCCATTATACACTGAATAAACACTTTTTCAATTTTCCTTTAAATACATGAATGTGCATACTATCTTTCAAATCACGCGATAATGAATTCCATAATGAAATTGATGAAGAAACGATGCTCATTTTTCCATAGTTAGTGCGAACTTTAGGCAACAAAAGGTTATTAGCGACCGCGAATCTTGTTCTATTGGAGTTGCACAACAAGACAGCAGGAAATATGTCTATAATGAGGGTGCGGTGAAAAACCTTAAAAAATAATACACATACGTTATAAACATAGAGTTCGGGGACGGGTAGTATATGAAGCTGAGAAAAAATAGGATGTGATGGCGTTTGACGTGAAGCGAAAGTTAAGAGTCGTATTGCTTGCTTTTGCAGTACCTTTAATGGCCAAATGTGCACTGAATATGAATTACCCCATGATGTGATGCAATAACTGAGATGGCTGTGTATGAATGCATAATACAATGCCTTCAGAGTTTCGATGCTAAAACACATTCGTGACTTGATCAATGCCCTTATTCCATATGAAATCTTTTTGCAAACATAATTAATGTGTTCGTGAAATTTCAAATGTGTATCGACTATGACTCCTAAAAATGACGTATGACCACTCAAAGGAATGACTACCGAGTCTACAAAGAGGTGGGGAATGAATGGTAATTTTTTGTTCGGCGAGTGAAAAAGCATAAAACAAGTTTTGGAAGGATTAATCAATAATTTGTTATTGTTACACCACTCAACAAGTGAATTGAGGTCAGCTTGAAGTCTGGACACGAGAGTCGCAGAATCGGAGTGATGCGAAAAAAGAGTCGTGTCATCAGCGTAAAGTAAACATGAAGAATAGTTAAGACAACGCGGTAAATCATTTATATATAGCAAAAATAATAAGGGGCCCAAAATTGAACCTTGAGGAACACCTCTGTTAATGGGGGTAGGACTGGATGTAAAGTTATTAACCGAGACCACCTGAAACCTATTAAGGAGAAAGTTCTGTAATAGCGTTAGTATGGGACCAGTTATACCGTAGTACTCTAGTTTACGAAAAAGGATGAAATGGTCAATACTGTCGAATGCTTTAGAGAAGTCAACAAAGACAGAACCTGCGACGTTACCATTATCAATGAATGATCTAATTTTGTCAGTGAAACACGCAATTGCAGTATCAGTAGAAAGACCAGCCCTAAAACCAAACTGACAAGGAGAAAGTATGTTAAATTTACTTAAATATTTGGAAAGCCTTATTTCAATTAGTTTTTCCAAAATTTTATCTAGGAAGGGAAGGACTGAAATAGGCCTGTAGTTGCCGATGCTGAGTGGATCACCTTTTTTAAATACTGGCACTACCTTTGCAACTTTTAATTTATCTGGGAAAACGCCGTTTTTGAAGCAGCGGTTAAAAATATGGCTTAAGATAGGGGAAACAATAGAACTTACAAGTTTAATGTGTTTTGAGTGGACATTGTCTAAGCCAGCTCCGCAAGCTTTTAATCCTGCAATAACTGAACAAATTTCGGAAGCGCACGTAGGAAAAAGAAACATCGATTGAGGACTGTGAGAAAAAGGAGGTACATAGTCAGAGGAAGGGGCATTGGTATAGCTAGTTGAAAAGTGTACATTAAAGGCGTCAGCTACATCGCTGGCTGCAGTGAGGGTGACGTCGTCGACACGAATAGAGGTCACTTTGCTGCGCGACCGGGTAGAATTTAGAAATTCTTTTAAAAGCTGCCACTTTTTTCTTGTATCATTTTGACAGTGCTGTAGTTGCCGTTCATAATAATTTTGTTTAGCTTTTTTTAAAAGCGTAGCCAACGTGCTGGAGTAAGTTTTATAGCGCAATTTTAAGCGCTCATTAAATGGCTGACGTTTCGTCTTTTTATATAAGTTCTCTTTTTTGCGAAGAGATCGTATCAGTGAATCAGACAACCAAGGGCAACGTGGGGCAAAGTAACGTCTGTTAGATGATTGCAATATGGTTGAATGCTCAACTGCAGAATAAATAGAGTCGTAGAACCGGGTCAAGGCCACATCAGGATCGTTTGCGGCATAAACAGTGGACCAATCTACATCACCAATGAGCTTGCAGTACTTGTCCGAATCAAACCGATACCTTTGACGAATTACATTGCTGTGAGGGATGACCTTATTAAAATATAAGAATACAGGAAAGTGGTCAGTTATCTCACTCTCAATTACACCAGCATGACTTACGTCATCGATGTTTGTGAGGATGTGATCTATTAATGACTGTGAGCCATCATCAGTACAGCGTGTCGGTACAGATATCAGCGATTGAAGCCCAAAACTATAAATAGAAGTCGTATACTCAAGGGTTGAATGGCTAGAGCAATCGAGTAAATTAAGGTTCACATCACCCGTAATTATTACATTTTTGCGCTCAGCGGCAAGTTTACCAAGCAAATCGTGAAGAGCATTACAAAAACCAGATGACTCAGAGGAAGGTGACCGATAGACAGCGGCAAGAATAGTTTTTCTTTGATTGTGACAAAGTCCCGGCAAATCAAGCTCCAGCCAAACAGATTCACATTTCACCACATTTATATTTAAATCATAGCGCCTCTTATACTGAATATTATTTGATAAAAAAATGGCTGAACCACCATGAGGATCATTACTTCGGTGACAATATTCGCTGTTATAACCAGGAAAGCCATACAAGTCACCGTGACTTGGTGACAGCCAAGTTTCAGAACAGCAGATAACAGAGAACTGATGCTTCAGAGAAGCTAGTAGAGCGCTAATACTGTCATGGTTCTTAGAAAGGCTACGAGCATTGAAATGTATCAAAGAAAAACCCCAGCTCTGCGGAGGAATATTATTAAAATCACTCGGAAGCAAATAAGACATTTTCGGTTTTTTTTTTTAAAGGTTAACGTTATTTCGCGCCTAAGCGTTGAAAACATGTAGATCAGCGTCACAGGAAATTCTGTGCACCACACTATCCAGAGTTTGCCTTGCCTTGATAGCACAACTGTCAGTCCACAGAAAAGCCCACTTCATTTGTTTTTTGAGAGCAAGAGCTTTGGAAAACAGCCGCTTATTGTCGGACGTCAGGTGCTCATTAACGTAGATTGGCTTTTCTTGCGCTCCTGAAAAACCGAGCAAATCCGTTTTTGGGCGTGATTTACGAGCCTTCCGCAAAAACTCGGTGCGCTTGTCGCGTGAGCAGAAGCGAACAATTATGTTCTTGTTGCTTGCGTCACGCGTTGGTACTCTGTGTGCAGTGTCGATGTCCTCGGGTTTAAGAGCGCAACCAACTTTGTCGCCGAGAAGCTCGACAATATTTCTGCAGTTTTCTCCTTGCGTTGTTGGAACACCTCTTATTTCCAAATTGTTGAGGCGGGAGTACTGTTCCAAGTGGCCAATCTTTTGCAGCAGCAACTGATTGGTTTCTTTCAGGTGCTTGTTGTCCGATATAAGGTGGCTGTTTTCCGATTTTGCTGCTTCAAATTTGCAACTCATAAAATCCATGGCTTTCTTTATGTCATCAACCTCAGATTTCAGTTTATTTACACTCTCAGGATGGCAACCACCCACTGCAGATTTTACTGATTCCAACGAGTTATTAACGGCAGTTAATTTCTTTTCAATTGACATCTTAAACTCTTCAAACTCTTTGGAAAGGGATGCAACAGTAGGAGCCATAGCAAGAAGAGCGATCAGAGCACTGCAGACAGGTAAAAAAAAATGTAAGCAAAAGCAATCGAATCACCTGTGTAGGAAGGGCAGACGGATTAGAGGCTGGGAATGCAGCAGTCCGCAGGCTCTGATCGCTCGCTTAAATGATGCGGCTGGATGGCCACGGGGCTGTTTAAGTATCCTGCATGCAGGCCCAGCAGCGACACCAGTGGCGGAGACCGCAGGCAGCAGCAGTTGATAGGGTCCGGTAGCTCGCAGAACACGTGTCGAAGTTTTCAAGTTGTAGATTCACCAAGATGGCGATACGCGAACGACTCGAAGATACGGCGAGGCCTGTGTAGGAAGGGCAGACGGATTAGAGGCTGGGAATGCAGCAGTCCGCAGGCTCTGATCGCTCGCTTAAATGATGCGGCTGGATGGCCACGGGGCTGTTTAAGTATCCTGCATGCAGGCCCAGCAGCGACACCAGTGGCGGAGACCGCAGGCAGCAGCAGTTGATAGGGTCCGGTAGCTCGCAGAACACGTGTCGAAGTTTTCAAGTTGTAGATTCACCAAGATGGCGATACGCGAACGACTCGAAGATACGGCGAGGCCTGTGTAGGAAGGGCAGACGGATTAGAGGCTGGGAATGCAGCAGTCCGCAGGCTCTGATCGCTCGCTTAAATGATTCGCGTTCATTCGCGTTGTTAGGTTTTTGCAGTTCAGCCAGCCGTCTGCTGTAGTTTTCTGCACTGTTTGACGACCTTCGTGCTAGCTTGTTTTCTACTCGGCGTTCACGTTTTGGCAAGATGGGCAAGTACCTGAATAGCTACACTGCTGGCTATAAGTTGAAGGTGATCGAGTATGCTCTCGAGCATGGGAAACGTGCCGCCGGCAGAAAATTCGACGTTGACGAGAAGTGTGTTCGACGTTGGTGTGCTCAAAAAGAAGCCTTGCGAAACACCAAGAGCACTAAGCGCGCTTTCCGAGGAGAGCAGTGCAAGTTTCCCGATTTGGAAGAAGACTTGCTCCGCTATGCGACTGAAGTGCGGAATGATGGTCTTGCACTCACAACGGACATGCTGCGTGTGAAGGGACTAGCCTTGGCGACTGTACTTGGGTGGATCCCATCTGCGTGGAGCTCGGTGTCGACGGACATTGTGTCCCGAAGTTTTAAAGTCGCCGGGATATCTAACAGCTTGGATGGCACGGAAGATGACTGCATGTGGGGTGACGGCGCTTCGCAGCACACCATCTCATCTCGGACTCCAGTCTGAGGACTCGCCGAGTGACGACGATTGAGCACGTATGTCGCAAGAAATGTCGTATACTGCAATAAACGCTTTTCGTTCGCTAACTGGTGCGTTTTTACTTTAAAAAAAAAATGTCGCGTGTATGGGCCGCACCCTGAAAATTGGCCCTCATTTCTTGAAAAAAAAGTGCGGCCCTTACACGCGTTTATACGGTAGAAAGTTTGCAGGTACTATAAGATGGAATCAAACCATGCCAAAGTAGAGGTACTGCGTTTATTTTATCAGGGGACTATGTCCTCTGGTGGCCATAAACAGGCTGATGAAAATGACATATATCTGTATACAGGCCTTTCCTTCAGGCAAGGAGAAAATACTGAGCAACCAATTCACCGTCATACTTTTCTGCTCCCTTGCTTATGCTAACTAGAACTATCCTGCTTGAATGCGAAGCTGCAGCATGCTGAGAACATTTTTTTTTGGAAGGTGCGCCTATCAAGATGTCATGGTTTTATGAAAAGTTTACTTTTTTAAGCTGCAGTGTCACTGTAGGATTGGACTTTAGTTTCTTTGGACTCGGTGCGTGCTGGCCAAGTACCGTTAACACCATCCATGATTGTACCATTACCATAATGTGCAGCAGCTGCAGCAAACAGTAGTTTAATTTTTGCTTATAGCACTATGGCAGCATGGCTTCCAGACTGCATCACTACCATTAATGATTTCGTTGTTATGTTTTATCTGCAGTGCCTGCAATAAAACAGTACATTCATTCTGGCTCAATGCTCATAGTCTGTGTGTGCCTTCAGAACTTCTTACATGATATCTGTGATAGCATGTAAGAATGTAAGCATGTAATCTGATTACTAGCAATCCACTATCCGCAAGATAGTGGATTCATACCATATCCAGAAGAGAGCATATGATTGTGTTAGTCAAGCCACGATTGCACATGATAAGGAGTACGCCTATCTAGACACATACTGCTTGTGATATCTAATAAATGAGAAGTAAGGCAGAAAATCCTTGAGGTAATCCCAACACAAATGCTTTTTTGTTGTGCCCTGTTTGGTTGCGTATGTGCGAAGAATCATGTATCTGCTTTATTTACCTTTTTCTGACTAATAAAGACTCAATTGCGAGTGTAAGTGCTGTACTTTCCACTTGTACTGTCCATGTTTTTCGGTGTGCTTCTACCTAATTTTTGAATGATGAACACAAACCTACTCGCCCAACTTGCCATCTTAATGCAATTATAATTGTGTAATGTACCAAGATCCTTGAGTACTGCTTGGCTGTTCATCCTCATTGTGTCAGCCATTGGTCCATGCCCTCTGTATGCTGGAGATGGCTCAGCATGCATTATCTTTAGCCACAGCATGCTCTGCCCCATTCCCGGCGGGAAACTCCAAGACCTGGCACCTAAAGGGTGTTAGCTTTTTTTTACTTCATTGTTTCACCAGACCTGGAGTGCTGTTTTCCCTATTCTTTCATGATATAGACTCTGCATGCTTCCTGCGAGTACACTATCAGACGAACCACAGTCTTCTTGCATGCTGCAATGGCCGGGGGTATGTGCTCCTCTACTGAGCTCGCATGTTTGGCATGTATAGACGCAGCTGTAAGCTCTCAATCTAGTCTACCAGGCATATTGCGATCCTGTGATATGTCTATCCGTGTATCTTACATTTCCTTGTATGTTGTTGGTGCATTTGAGTACAATAAAAGCTCATTAATGTGGATTTCACGTGACCACAAAAAATGTCCGAATTAATCAAATGCTGAATTATCGAAAGTATCAGGATAACAATAAACAAATGTTTATTACATCAGTTCATTTTCATTTTATTGATAAATACATAAATCCAGTATTTATTTTGCATAAGTGCAGCATAAAAGCTGTAATTCTCGACATTCGCGACTTTGTTTACCCCGTGACCGCTGCTAAGACTGCCGTATCTTTTGACAAAACGTGCTCTGGTCTCATCCCTTATTACGTATCGCCACTATTAAGACTGCCACAAGCAAGTGACACCTGAAAAATGGCCGGAACAGCAACTGATCATTTGTCCGTCACAATGAAGCAAGCGAGTTTTACGTCAGAGTTGAGCCTGCCGCTGAAGCTCTTAACTGTTCCCAGCATGTTTGAGTTTTTGTGAAATAGCGTGCGCATTGCCTGAAGCCAAATGAACCTATCGAGTGCTACATCCTCTGTGGGCGAAAGCGTGGTCGCTTGTCGCAGCTTTGACTCCAGTAGCTATCGACGCAATCAGAGATAGGCGTGCGCTGAGTTAAACATGAAACAAAACAAATTTGCCACAGGCGCTGAAGTGTTGGTCGCCAACAACGCGACAACCGTAAGATTGTGGACAGCGACCACGCTTTTCTGAAGTCCTGTGTGGCTACTTCGGTTGTTCGCAAATGCTGTTTTCACTCCTTTGCATCGCACATTTGCGGCGCTTTGTGCTTGGCGCACTCTGAGGATCATCCAGTTTAACGGGGTTGCAGCCAAATATGACCAAATTAATGAGAGTTTGGTGCGTTAAACAATACATACGCTTGCCAGGACCAGAGAGCACGTACAAATTATCCGATTTCCCTAATACAAAGGGATCGAATAACAGCTTTTAGTGTAGTGGCTTCAGTAGTTGTATTCGTGACTGTCTCCTTCCCTTAATTAGTCATACACAGAATGCATGTTCTGGGTATTTTACTTATTTGTATTTTGTCTCTGATCTCATGCCTCTTGTGTGCTCTCTTAGCACCAGGAGCTGCAATTTTTTTTGCGTGCACATCACTTCACATGCTTCCAAGTATTTTTTGTTCCATCAACCGCTTCTCGAAGATTGCCTTGCTGTTTACCTGCATGTGGAGCCTTACAAAGATAAGACGCATGGCGAGGTACTGAGCATATAGCATCTGCGACCGATACTTCCTTTTGTTTCAGTTCTTAAGGCAGCAAGCTCATCACCAAGTTTAATAACACTGGTGAAATGACAGAGACTTGTGGTGTGTCTATCTGTGGTATATTGAACATGATGGAGTGTAGGTTACCTATTTCCATTGCTGCTCTCTCAGGTACCAAAATGTAGCACAACAGAAAACATAGCCCCACGCAGTTTTCAGTTTATCGATGTAAGCTGCTACATTGAAGAAATAAAAAGCCTTAACACACATGGAAATCGAAAAAAAGAAGTATCAGCATATGTATAACCACAGCAAATATGAACTGCATGCAAAATCATAAAATGTGTTGGGATATAACAAAAGACAGAACACTCAGGGAGACACACAGTCGCAGTGCTGAACTTAAAGCTATTTTAGGGCTTTGAATGCAAGGCCTTTTTATGGCATGCATCAGAGCAATGGAAAGGTACACGATTGCATGGAATAAAGCAATGATAATGCCTCGTGACAACAAGTTGCTGAAGAGGACAATCGAGGAATGGTGAGAGCGCAGTCTAAATCTTAAAGGGGTACTGACACAAAAATTTTGCCCTCGCTGTTTTTTTGCTACAATGTGTTGCTGGGGGCCTGTTAGTCATAACACGGCACATCATTTGCTGCAGCGCGTGACAGATAATTAATTACAGGCTCCTCATTACCGACCAGTGTCAGTTTGGGTTTCAAAAATGACACACCTCCGGTTGCAACTATGACCACCTAGCGGGTGCAGTGCTCGATCACGTCAGCACAGAGAACTGTGACGCACTTCCGCGTGGTTCACGAGCAGCCGCCGAGAAGTAGGCTGCTGGAGCGAATGAGGCAAAATAAATGGCGACTATGACGTCATCATAACTTGTTGCAGTGTGGTCACATGAGGGAAGTAGGGGGGTCACCGAGGGTCACCTTTGAGGGTGTCAATAACGCGAGGTGTCGATCGCTCACGCAAACTTCAAAATTCATTTAAAATACCTTCCAAGCTATATTCACTGTTGACAATTTACAGATGATATACGCATGTTCACGGGAATCGATCCCACAGGTTATCTCGGCCGCGAAATTTTGTCAGTACCCCTTTAAAATCAGAAGCACGCTCATGTATACCAAATAAAAGTAAAAAAAAATTACGAATATGAATTCTAAAACCAACTGAGAAACAGAGAAAAAAAAAACAAGCCATAACAGTCACACGAGTACAAAGATAAAGCGATGATAAACCTTGGTAAAAAAAATGCTATAGAGAAGGCATGCACTGCACGTAAAGTACCTCCTTCTTGGAGAGGGAAAGTGAGGGCCTGCGACACAACTATCACCAAGCCTCTAAATTCCGGCTGCCTGTAGAATTTCGTGAACAAGTTGCTGGCCATGCCTACCTGTCACAGCGCACCCCTCGAAATGTGGGGAGCAGCCACAATCATGGCAGTACATCGCTAGATGTCTGCACATGACTGTTGAGAGGTTCTGTTGGCGCTCTCTAAGATGGGCATTAAGGCACTTACCCGTTTGTCCGACATAGTACATGCCGCGTGACAGTGGCATAGAGTGCACGAATCCTTGCTCGCACGGCACAAACGTGTGGCGGTGTTTTTCGCACAAGTCATGGCTTCCGGGGGAGCGTTCACCAGCTTTGCACAACTTCGAAATCTTCTCAGGGATTCGAAAGGTCATCCTGATATCGCAGTGCCGTGCGATCTTTTTCAAATTGTGTGACAACCTATGCATGTAAGTGACCACCATTCTTTTTATTTGAGCAGGCACCTATTCCTGAACTCTTTCAGCATTTTTCTTGCCTCAGAGCATGTAATTCGCAATGGACCAATACCCTGCCAAAGCCAGACCCTCTGTTTGCTTCTGAAAACTCAAAGCAATGCAGTGCCGGCACGAGTTCCACGAAACGTCTAAGTACCCCTCACCAATGCCCTCTTACAAGCTCAGATTGCCCGAGCCATAAGGCAGCGAATTGGCTTCCCTGTGAAGTGGTTCATATGAGCAGCGGAAACGTTTAAGTTCCAACTTTAGTTTCA
>NC_051185.1:107988412-108093594 GCF_013339695.2 Rhipicephalus sanguineus | reverse complement strand
AGCAGGGCTTCCTGCCGTACTTCACACGCGACACGAACTTACTGTGAGTAAGGGACTAATCTACTGGGGTCATCGGGTGGTTCTGGCCGAAGCTGTGCGGTCAATATTCTTCAACTACTCCACGATACCCATCCCGGCATGACGGCTATGAAGCGTCTGGCGCGCTCATTGTTTTGGTATCCCGGATTGGCCACGACATTGAAGAGTTGGTGCACATCTGCCAGCCATGTGTCCAGAATAGGCCCATGCCAGCAAGGCAGGCCCCTATCAGCTGGCCGAAAACCAACAAACGTTGGTCTCGCCTGCACATCGACTACGCTGGTCCGGTGGAAGGGCATATGATCTTGGTCGTAGTGGATGCGGAAACTAAATGGTTGGAAGCAGTACCCCTCAAAACAGCTAGTGCAGAAACCACAGTTGAAGCACTGCGTGGTATGTTCGCGCGTTTTGGCCTGCCTCAGACAGTCGTCTCCGACAATGCGCCACAATTTAACAGTTCAGTTAATAAAAATTTTTTGAAGATAATCAGGTGCGCCATGTCAACTCCGCCCCATATTATCCTCAGTCAAACGGATCGGCAGAGCGCGCTGTGCGCACCATTAAAGAAGGAATGAACAAAAACAAAGTGGGAAGTTTGCTCAGTCGGATTAACAAGTTCTTACTACGTTACAGGACAACACCGACTCAGGGCGGCCAATCACCCGCCAAGATGATGCTCGGTTTTCAGCCAAGGACCCGTCTAAGCGCACAATTTACAGAGGAGGTGGACCGGGAAGCCCATGGTGAACACATTCACAGCGCCGATGCAGCGTTTTCCTCAGGGGGCGCCTGTGTGGTCACGCCAGTACAATCAAGCCGGTCAGCGATGGTTACCCGGCACGGTGACGTCATCAAGAGGTAGGCGCTTGGTTATGGTGGACACCACCGGAGGAACGCAGTGTCGTCATGTGGAGCAACTGCGGCCACGGCACCTCACAACGGTGGCAAAGCAGGAGCTCTCCGCGACCCGGTCTTCTGAGCAGCAACCCTCACCACGTGATCCACCCTCACATGACCAACCTTCGGCAGGCGACAACATCGAGTCAACAGACTTATCGCTGTGCACATCGCGGTCTCCCAGTGAGACCGATTCAAGGACACCGACGGCATCGGAACTTCCCAGGCGTTCTACGCGCATAAGAAGGCAGCCAGACAGACTTGGCTTCGTCTAAGGGAAAGGAAGTGCCAGGTCGCGGCATCTAAAGTGCAGACTCGGCACCAACGTGTGCGCATGCGTGCTCAAAGGCACACAGCATAAATACAGCAACGCTATCTGCAATAAACGATTCTTGTTCTGGTGCTTACGGTGTGTGTTACTGCCGCGGCACGATACTACAGCGCCTCTTTCGGTTGAGGCGCGGAACTAATGGCATGTGAGCGGCAGAAAGGAGCAGGCGCTTGCTGCAGGGACGCGGTGCTGGATGTTGGCTGCGCTTCGTTGTGCTCTCGTCGCTTGTGTCCTGCACTGCCGAAAGGCCCCGGGAACCAAGCCCGAGCAGACAGGCTGTGCTGTAGGCTGCACAAACAGCTATGCAAACATGAATAAAGCCGGGGAGTAGATCCAGTTCCATCGGTTCCCGTCTGCAATCGCCGTCGCCGACGGCCTTGTTCACGCACCGGCCGCCAACGACGGCCCTCGTTGCGTCAAGCTACATGAAATACATAGACTGAAGATAGCTGTTGAAATATTAGAATCGGTGACACATCGAAAATAAAAGGAAAGCAAAACAGGAACAGGAGTTTGCACGATGTACACCGGAGGAACAGCATGTGCGATCGGCCAAGCATTGCGTAAAGAAAGCCGAAAATCAAATAGGAGACGTAGGGTATCCTATTCAAATGTTGGGAGACAATGTTGACGTGTAGACAGAATAACAAGGTATTAAATATTCGGCAGATTCCATGCCTTGTGGGAATCGGTTTGCGAAGCGGTCAGCAAGTAGTTCTATGCTGCATTTTTTTTTGTTTGTGTTGAGCCAAGCGTTACGAGGTGGATTGACGTGTTTTTGTAAGTGCAGTAGTTGTGTACACATCGTGGTCTTACCAGGCACGTCGACTACACTGGCGTTCAAAGGGTAACTTATGGTCTGACGTAACGTCAGCACCCACGTTACACCCTTCCCTTCTCTAGAGCAGGCGCACGAAAACACGTACGCCAGCTGGTCAAGTCTTTGAAACTGTAGCGCAAAAAAAACTAGCAGCGCCATGGGTGCACTTGCGCTGTCAGGATTCGCCTTCGCGCCAGGGGCCCTCCAGACAATAATGAGGAACAGCGAGTTCGGCAGTTAAAATGCAAAGATGCTTATTTTACATCGTGTCGCCAATCGGGCCTGCCTCATTTGCAGTCCCAAAAGGGAGGAGGCATCGTGCCCCCTCTGGTCCGTCTCCGAGCGAAAACAAACGCCTACAAGCACAGCACCACGCAAAGAAGCTGACTCGTTTGATGTTCCGACAGCGCTCATCGGTGTGGACATGAGAGGGACACCATGTCATTCTCTCTAGATGACTTGGCGGCCATTAAACGCATCCACAACAGCAAATGACTGCGCGGGAGTCTGCCTGAAGTCCGACGACGGGCCCCGTTGTCTGAACACATGTCTGAGAGTCGAATGCTTCGTGCATTGTTCACAAGAACACTGTTGCTGCCGCTTCTCTTTGCCTCTCGGCAACAAACGCAACAGCATACAGCTTCGAATTGCTCAAAAAGAAACGCCGCGCTTCTCTTCGAATACGTGCCGAAAGTAGCAGAGCCTGCTCCGCATCGTCTGCTTAACATGCCAGTGCTGTTCCTGCCGCCGCTTGGGGCGCTTTTCGGGAGAGGCGTAGCTGGCGCCTTACGACGGCCGCCCGGTGCCTATAATACAGGGATCGATCGGGTTCAAGTGCTACTACGGTCACTTTTAATTGTGATCAGGCCCTATCGGGATCAAGATGAGCGCGATCTGCCTCGTTGATCGAAGAAATCTGATTCGGATCGGCCGCATTGGATCAAAAGTGCCCAAGTCACATTGCAACACGAATACACGGATAAAATATGGCACACAAAATGAGAAACACAAAGATGTCTTCTTTGTGCCATCTTTTGTCCGTGTGTCATGTTAAACACACACCAGCGAAAATGTCATAGAAAAAAGTACACCGTCTCCCGCTAAAGGGGACCATGAGTAGATGCGAAGCCGGAGCACTTGCACGATCGCGTTCCGTTGGCGTTCGTTGGGCATTCTACCGAGCTCGCGTCGTGGAACGCGAAGAGCGACGCTACGCGCGTCGTATCTTCCATCTAGCCTGGCCGTTAATTCTCACAGGGCGAGCGGGGAACGCGGTCGACAGGCGGGCGAGAGGGGGCAGCGTAGGAGAGGAGAGAGAAGGGGAGGGGACGCGCATGCGCTCGAGCTCATCGCGGCGTTGCGCAGGAGAGAATTTCGGCATGTCTAGCCCGCGTTTCAGAGGGAGAGTGGAAAGGGGGAGGGGAAATGGGAGAGGGTAGATGACAGGGTGAATGGTGAGGGGGAGTGGAGGTGTGTGGAGAGGGTATGCGCATGCGCAGTAAGGGTGGTCACGCCGCACACCACCACCGGATTGAGCTCCGCCTTACGATACTTCGCATCTAATAAAATCCCACTCACCTCCAAGTAAGACATCGCCAAGATGGTAGCATTCCTCGATCTACAAGTCTGATACGCTTCGCGGACTGAAATCCTTAATGCGATTAGTGTCCACAATCGCGCGATACCCATCTTTATGGACTACATACGCAACTTTTGGCGCATCTGCCATTTCAAAGCGCTGTCCTAGTTTAGGCTCCTGCGGTTTCGGAAGTCAAACAGCCTTTCAAAGTTACCGCCTACCTGCGCCAGGCGCCGCCTACCTGTGCCACGTACTGCCTACAATAGCAACGACCATAGAGTTTCCTACAATACTAATTTTAGGAAATCTGTGGCAACGACAACAACATGACAACAAAGACGACGTCCAATCTCCGGCCCCAAGACAAGCTGGCGCGCTTTTGCTCTCAGCGTTGCCTGCTGCTACCGACCTGCCGTAAGGTGCGCTCAAGGAGGTTAAAAAAAAGGCAGAGACTGCTGCGCCGTGCGGTGCACGAGCCGCTCCCACACAGAATAAACGTTCGCAAATTGAACCTTCTGATCTTCATGGAGCGTGATTGAAGAGGGAGTTAATCGCGATCGAGATATCTGACGCCGATCATCCTCGATCGCGCAGAGATTACAAGATCGAAACTACGCACTGATCACGCCCAATCGTGGTAGCCGCATTTGATCTTTCTTATGTTCATTTTTTTGTGCGTTCTCGATCGTTCTGCCTTGAGAGCAGAACAGAACCTTGAGCAGAATCTTGAGAGCGTGCCACGCTTCGCAACCCGTTCCGAATGGGGCAGCTTGATGAGCGCCGACATCACTCTCAAAATCAAATGTCGCTGTCGGCCACAGAAAATTTGACAAGTCCAGAGGAAAGCTGGTCCTCGCTTCGCATGTCTCTTTGCTTAATTTCATGCGTTTGTGCATAAATAACAGACGAAGCGGAACTGATGCAAGCGCCGATTGGGCTTTCACTGGGCTTCCTTGTCGCCCTACATTTGCAAGGTGATGTGACTAGCTCTTGAACGTAATACACCTGCAGAGTGACGGCACTGACGGGGATACTCATCCGTAGCAAGTAGCCTTTATAGCTCCTTGTTCCCGAGTACCCGAAAATGCTGGTCCTTGAGGTAAGTGGGTAGCGTGCCATCACCGTAGCATCTGCAGGCCGCGAGAAACTCGCGCGCCTGCAGGCATTGTTCCTGTGAACAGGTGAACCATGCATTACAGCATGCAGGCTAGCCTGAAGAGCGCTTGCTCTCTTCTACAGTCCTTGAGGCTGTCTCTTTCTCAGAGGAGTATTTCTAGAATTCTCGTCCGAAAGTCTTTAACGTGTTTCCCATTTTACTAAGCTTTTAGCAGGATTTTTGTTGCTGTATGTCCCAGGCACTCCCAGATTATCTTTTCCCATCAACAGCAAACTCAAGTGAAATAAAAATATGCAAACATTAGGAATGACGTTGACAGTTTTCTTTTTTTTTAATTTAGTATAAAGCAGGCAATTTATTTTCACAGAACGTTGCAACTGACAGCAGTAAACAGACGGGAGAAACCATTTACATTTATTTGTTTGTTTGTTTCACAGTACTGCAGGCCATAACAGGCCCAAGCAGGAGTGGAAAATCAAAGCACAATTAGGGAACAAAAAATAATTGCAATTATATAATAACGCCACTATAACAATTGAACAGGGTTTCATCACTAAACATACAATACATACTACGTAACAAACAAATCAAAAAGATAATTAAAACAAAAATTTTTCCAGTGTCGCTTGAGAATTAGCTTCCTCAAAAATGGTTTTAGGAAGAGCGTTCCAGTTGGAAATTGTCTGTAAAAAAAAAGCTGTCTTAAATGCACGAGTTTTAGCAAATATCGGTTTCGGAGAGTGGCCATCATTGTGATGAGTTTTCCTGGTGTCTAATGGTTTTACATATGCAGGTATCGACATGTCAAATTTGCCTTTTAATATGTCATGCAAGAACACTATCCGGGCATGTTTTCGATGCATCTGTAACATTGTAATGTTGGATATGTATGGGATGCAAAAGAAGACAGCCACGAAAGCTTGTGCTAGCAAGATAAATAGTGGTTTAAAAAACTGAACAAACATAGCGGCAAGAACAAAGATACGGTATGCGTAGATATACTTTCTTAGGCAAATGCTTGTTCTACTACATCTGGTGTGAATTGTTTTAATCTCATTTGCATGTAATTCATGCTTGTGTCCACGCGATACTTCAAATCGTTGATCTGTGGAAGACACTAGATGCAAGGTTACTCCATTCTTGCGTTCTTCAGGATTGGTAACAGAGCACCTTGCAAGAGAAACCTTGATAACAACACTATAGCATTTGCACAAAAGATGCCGCACACATTGGAATAAGCAGCACGGTATAGGAGGCGGTGCCCAAAAGTAACCGCAATAGCTGGGTGAAGCGAGCGCAGTATGCAATTCTCCTGCTAGGGCAAGCGCCGCACAACTTATTTCGAGGGAACTGCATCTGGTTGCTTCTCCGAGGAAGGATTTCTCTGGGTTCAGTGATATTTATTGTGAAATCAGTTTCGCGCACTCGGCGTTTTTTTCGTGATGGCCGATTGAAGTGAGCAGCTGGCAGCTGTTGGATTGTGTTTCTTACTCTGGCAAAATGACTAGGCAACTGTAGTGATATTAAACAGTTTACAAGGACGCTGCGATGGGAAAATGTAAGGGTATGAGGGATTTTCCCTTTTTTAAAAGGGGGGAAATTTTGATTCATGACAAACCTCATTCTGGGCGTCCGTCAATTTCATGAAAGGATGAAACTATAAGAAAGAAATTGTGTACTTGTGCTTCAATACCAGTGAAAGAGTTGGAGAAGTTATCTGGTATATCTTGTAGCTCGGTTCAGTAAATTTTAACAGAAGATTTGGAGATGAGAATATTTCTCAAATTTCGACAAACCAGCAAAGAGATGGTCATGTGAAAACTGGCCATGCTTTGAAAGAACAGCTCCGAAGTGAACCAGACCTTCGCTGCAATGTTGTCACTCGTGACCAGTAACAGTGCTATTCTTACCACTTCGAAACGAAATTTCACATTTGCACACCGTTCACTTAAAGCAGCCTTCACAAAAAATGCCGAGTGCTCGAAACTTCAGGAAAAAAAATCACTATTCTCCGAGAAAACCTTCCTTGGAGAATCCACCGTATGCAGTAAGCTTGAAAGGCATGGCCAGCACCTCCTCTATTCATTCTAAAAAGACAGGGCGTGCAAACATGGACACAAGAAAGAAGTCAGGACACCACAAACGCCGACTAACAACTGAAGAGACGCACAACAGCGGAAAAGAAAGAATGGATGGTTGGAAGAACTTTATTGCTATCACATCCGCTCTTCATGATCGCAGGGAAAAGAAAGAAGGCACGAAAACTTATCTGCGCATGCCCATGCAACAGGCGAACCTATCAATCCGGCACGCGTCCTTAAATGCCTCATCAAACGTGAAAATCGACCGTCGGCGGCGCCAACACAAGTGATGCAAGAAATCGTCACGTGATGACATCATCATATCACGTCACAGATAATAAAATTTTGTGACATCATCGTGACATCATATTACGTCTTCGCTTGGTCAAAATGGGCCGATCACGGAGGCAGTGCATAACCACCTGAGGTGCAGAAAGCTTGCAGTGCCTCTGATCGTTGAGGCTGTAAGAAAACCACGTCAGGTGCAGAAAAATCTCGGAGGGAGGCAGGTGATGTTCAATACATTGACTGGCAAGAAAAAAAAGCAGATGGCTTTCGCCTTTCAGTCATCTTAGGTGAATGCATAAGGGACCCTGTGAGTTTTTTTTTCTTTATCAATAAAGGGAAATAAAAAAAATTCGGCAGATCTCATGTACCGATGGAATCGATGTTATGCGAAGCATGCGCGGGAAAGTGACTGTTACATAATTTTTCACATGGAGCAAAACGTGATGGAATGACGCTAGAGAAATGTGCAAATGGTATACACACACACATATGTTGGAGAGTCACACATGTATTATATAACCAGTTGTTTACAGTTGCGCAACGATGCCAACAGCAACATGGGTGTTGCACACAAGCTATGAGAGACGCCTTAGTGGAGGACTCCGGATAATCTCGACCAGCTGGGGTTCTGAAATTGCACAGTACACGTGCATCTAGCATTTCACCCCCATCGAAATGCGACCGCCGCAATTGGGATTGATCCCGCATTTTTCGGGTCAGCATTCAAGCACCATATCCACTGTGCCACAGGGGCGAGCAAAATCGAAATCTTCGTAGTGTTGATGTCAGCGTGCTTGCTGCGTGGCATCAAGGCAGGCCTGAGATACTTGCTATATTATCACGTATAGTAGCTTTGAGCCTTGCTTTTTAGATGTTGCGCGCTCAATTTCCTTGATTTGTGGGCACGCGTAAGTGGTATAGCCCAACCTAATCTAGTAGCATTGGTATAGCCTGCCTGATGCCTCATTGTAGGGTTCAGGGAGCTAGGAAAGGGCCAATTTACACCTACCTATAATGATACATTGCAGTAGCAGCAGGTAAGCAGAAGAGTTTGCGGGCACCACAATTCCGCTCAAGCACACGGATCAGCTGACACACACACGCACAAACAGAGAAATCAATAAGGCTCTGCGCATTGCAAGAAATGGTGAACAAGATTCCTGCAATCATTTCTTCAGCAGTTAGTAGTCATTGCTTCTCTCCGCCTCTTGTACATGAAACGTCATTTTGCTTGGTGTACCATCACCGCCTCATTCTTTAGATTTAAAATTTATACAAGGATGCGACGAAGTAACCGGCTGACAAGGTCACTGCAAAATACTGACATGCCGCTTGATGCTCAAGCAATCAGCATTTGATAAGTGATACCCACCGGCAACCACCGAGTGCGTTACCCCACCTACCTTCAAAACACTGCCGACAAACAGTTTGTCTGTCTTGCCGATTGACACGGCCCGTGACAGCGCAGCAGCACTTACCTAGCAATAGCCAGCAGTGCAGGAGGATTGGCCATCGGAGATCACAGGCTCAACAAAAACACTTCGCAGCCGCACTGGGATTTCTTATGTGTCCGAACTCACGCCAGAAGTTCATGCGAACAGTGCAACAACATTTATTTTATCATAGATCTTGCCCTTTGCAACAACCAAAATGAGGTACTCGGCAGCAAGTACACTTCGACAAAACACCAAGTTTTAACATTGCAATCTAGGAAACACAGCACTGTAAAATACCACTTGAACTGAGTCAGTTCAACGAACTATTGAGTTGTACGAACTTTTTTTAAATCCCCCTTCGAAGCGCCATTGGACTTATTGCTAACGCGTTTCAGTTTAACAAAATTAGTGTAGAGTGAATTTCAGTTCTACGAGCATATTTTGTGACACCATTCAATGCCTCTCACGTCATATTGATCAGAAATTGTCTGAAAGACTGGGTACAGACAGCACTTTGCATTTGGAGGACTATAACCTATGTGAGGACTATGACACTGAGCATCCTACCTCACGAAGAAGACGAGGAAAAAGTAACCCTTGTAGAGGAAGCGCCAAGAATTTCAGCTAAAGAAGCACTGATGTGCTTGGACAAAGTGAAGTCCTTTGCCACCCAGCAGAGTGTTGGGCCGGAGAAGGTTTATGAGAGCTTGGACAGAGTGACTCAATTCATGACCACTGCAGTCCTAAGTGCCCAAGTGAAGCAAAGCAAAAGATTACTGCATTTTTCAAAACATTCTAAAAAAGCAGAAATTCACATTCAAATAGGCAGCATTGCAAATATAAGGGTTCAAATTTAATTTCAACAAATGATGCTTTCTTTAGCTCCTGAAAACAAGTTGCAACATAGCTGTTTCAGTTCAGCGAACTTCACTTTAATGAACATTTTTCTGGGGTCTCTTGAAGTTCGTTCAAGTGAGTTTTCACTGTATTTCTAGCAGCAACAATCTGCACATGGACCTCCTTACCGCAGCCATCTTTGCCAGTGTTGCCTAACTTCGCAGCGCCCCCTGTATTTCGTTTTAGGTGCGAATTAACAAGTGTATCAGTGATAATATAAGTAATTTTCGCTAATGATCAGTGCCTTGAACAAGTAAGCATGCAGAAATTCCTGGAAGTGTGGCGTCATGAACAGTTGTCATGGACGCTGCATGTAAATATTCTCTTGGCTGATTTAGCTCCTTCTGCAGGATGCTCGAGTAATATCACTTTCTTTCTCTCTTCATAGTTATCTGTATTACAGCTTATTTGATTGCAAACTTCTATATGGAATGCTGGTATAGGGAACGACTAAGGTGCACTATGATAGAATATTGATCTCACAAAATCGATTGCTTCGTTTTCTTGAAAAAGGTCATCCCAAGGTCCTATACACTCAGCGACTTTTTCTTAAACATGAAATTCTATGTGTTAGAAAAGTATATAACCTTAAGCTGATGCAACACATAAACGTAAATTACTGGATGCCTTCCTATGCACTTTCCACAAAATATGGCTTTAGGAATTCTGCCTGCAAAACCAACAAAATATGCACGAATTATGGCAAGGAGGGTATTAAATATAATATTGTTCAACTGTTAAACCTACATGAAACAAATATTTACTTTACATTGGGAACTAAGCAGTTTAAGTGCTATCATCAATCATTCGTTCTTTCATAATTACAAAACGATACCACGAAGTAAGACGAAATTGCAAAGGAACACACGAAACACATTCCTTCTTTCCACTAGCCTCATAGCAGTTCCATAGTCGTTGTTTTAATACTGCTTGTATACTTGTGTTTTCTCTTCCATTCTTGTTTTGCTCTTGAACCATGATAATAAAAGATAATTGGCTAATTCTATCAATGTTTTTTTTTTACTGCATAATGTATGTAGAACTTTTTGAGCGAATATGTATGTAGAAATAAGCATGTGTTTTGAATGTGTAAATCATTCTGAATGTAGTATATGTATGAAGAAATATGCATGCAATAAGACCAAGCAAATACTTTGTGCCTGATGGAATGTATAATATGTGTTGTCAGCTAATGCAGGGTGTATTAGTCACCAGGGGTTCAATACCTCGTCAGGCGTTTTTTAGTCTTTGCCTCCCCCAGGGAAATTTTATATTTTTCCCACAGAAATAAACAATGTTCAAGTGGTAGTCTGATGCTCAGCAGTAGCTTGACAATTTATATGTCTAGTTGCTCCATTTTATGTGTGTTTTATATGCAATCTGGTTGTATTCCAGCTTAAAGGGCCTCTCACCATGTTGAGACATTTCAAAACAGGCAAGTTGTGAAGCATAGATTGCTTGGTGGCATTTAAGTGAGCAAAATATTATGCAGCTCCACGGTACAAAAATAACCTACACCTTCAAATAGAAGCACATGCATTCCTCCTTGAGGTGGGCTTCACTTCCAGTCAGTGAGTCTAAATTTATATGCAAGCAGGTTCCTCTATGTCGGATTGACTGTTTTCTGGTGCATGACTTTGGTAAACCATTCAATGTGTAACATGCAATATTGCCACGAAATATTATCAGTCTATTTTATGTAGGACAAAGACCTCTTCCAGTGATCTCCAACTTGACCTCATCCCTCTGTGAGCTGGTTCCATTTTATGCTTGCGAATTTTTGTAATTTCATCACTAACTCTGTGCCATACTTTGCAGTGTTTTGTATCCCTTGCTATCCATTCCATCACTCTCACTGACCATCGGTTGTCTGTCCAGTGCATTAGTGATCCATCAAAGTCACGTAACAACGAATAAAAAAACACACACATTTTTATTGTTTGCTTCTCAGGGCTGCAGTAACATCACACACAGCTCTGAATAGACTCCAGCGATCGTACCAGTACTCATAATTATAGCATGTGTATGTAATTATCACATACGTGCACAGGGGAAAATGTGCTATGATCTGTGAAATCCAGTATTCCCTTCCCACCCTTCACCGCTTAACATTGTACGATGGCAAAGCTAGCCGACGCGCGCTGCACCGTGATCTTATATCTCGAGTTCCTAGTTGAGATAAAGGTAACGTGCCAAACCATAAATGACCAAGGCCGCACACAAATACGGTGGCCTCCCCTCCCTTTACATCAATGGGAAGGGGGGAGGGTCTTGTGGCAAGCTGTTGTGGTTTCTCAAGGCCAGAAAATTTTTAGAACAGCTGTTTATTTTCACTTCAAGTAAGGTTGGGGATGTTTAACCGGAAATTTATGTCCCTACTTATACAATTTGGAGGACAGGTCAGAAATCGAGAGAATTGGCAGCTATGCAGTGGCCCTCTTCTTGGCTGGCCTAGAAGAGGAGCTGAGAAAGAACAGCAGCGCTGGTTTCCCCTACTACCCGAAGCCTGACTCTTCCCACGTGTCTCTCACTCCAACGTTTCATTTCTCTTCCATTTCTCATTCCTTTATTTATCACTAAAGCCCTTGTTGCCCTTTACCACAATCCTTACAGATGCAAAATGGCCCTTTCCAGTTCTTTTGCAGATGGCAAGTGCTGACAGCAACACCACGTGATGTGCATGACATCAGTGGCTAGCCCCTTTAAAACTAACATGCCAATGCCCTTTGAAAAGGATATGTCCACCTGTTGAAACATTGGCCAGCCCGTCTATTCCCATTCATGCAACCTCTGTAGCACATTGTATTTCCATTTGGTGGCTCCCACCTTTGCTTCTGATGTAGTGCTCTGAGATTAAGCAGAATAAAAATCAGACAAAGCACTCCCGAGTGCCAACGTGTGACTAAAGATGTGTGTGCATAGTTACACTTCCCAAGTTCACGATATATTTTCGGGCTAGTTGGTTCATGACTTCTGAAGAAAAAAAAGTTAGCGTAGCTTGCGCAATGCTCAAGAGGCAGCGGAGCTGATGGGCACGTAGGTAGTCCTGGCTGTTGCTGTTTTGCTAAGTTTTGCAACGATTCTCTTTCTTTGTTCCTATAATTCATTCTTTTTTTCTCTCGTTTTCGTGTATGTTTTTTTGCCTGTCTATCTATTTCTTTCTCTTTCTTGATCTTTCTTTTTCTTCCTCCCTTTCTTTTCTTCTCTCTGTATTTCTCGCTTCCTCTTTCTTTCTATCTCTTTCTTGCTCTCTATTTCTTTTTCTCTGATTCTCTTTCTTTCTTTCTTTCTTTTTGTGCCTTTTGTTCTCTCTGTTTCTCATTCTTTCTATGCTACGCTTTACTCTCTGCCCTCCTCCTCACTCTCACATCTGTCCTCCTCACCTTCCCTTTCCCACTCCCTTGCTATACTAAACTATACAAGCCTATGCTATGCTCTGCTACCGTGCCTGGATAGCCGAATGGTTAAGACGCTCGCCTTCAGATAGTCGGTACTCAGGTTAGAATCTCGCATCGCGAAGAAGTTTTCCCCTAGGATTTCTCTATCTTTATTTCTCATTCTTTTTCTCTCTTTCTTTTTCTTTCTCTCCATCTGTAGGCGTCGAAGAAATCAGTGCACATTTTATGAGAGTGAAGCAGAAGATGAAGAAGACAGCGACAATGAAGGGGACAAAGAGAGCTTGTGCCTGTTCATACTTTCTGTTCGGCGGCAACACGTGACATCACACCAGCTGTGTCCGTGTTCTGTGAGTGATGTCATCGCTCGGCGAGGTTGCTCCAGTTCACGGATTACACCTTACGCCTGGCTTAAACAGTGTTAAAAATTGTAGTGCAGTACACGGGACAGTCTCTCGTACCTGTCTGTGAAATCCAGTAGCCCCTTCCCATACTTAGCATGCTTCACCATCGTTGTGTTGTTTTGCGCTACGATTTTTCCTTCAGGAGATATTTGCTTGCAGTTCTGTACAACATGAGCTTGTATGTGAATGCTTGTGTGTGTTAAATTCTGAATTGTGATGTACTGCACCATTTTTGTGTTCTTAAAGCAGAGCTTTCCTCAGCTCTCTTATACACATTGTGTAAGTTGCTGTGTGGCCTGGTAAGCAGAGCCAACACTGAGACAATAGTAAAGCTAGCTTGCCCTGAAGACATGAAGCTGAAGCCAGGCTGATGCCAAAATAAAATTTAGTTAAAGATGGTGGCCTGCTGGGCCGTAGAGCAATAGTGTAGAGTATGCACCCTCAAAAAGGTTTTTAATTTCGCTTGTAACCGAGAGCAATGCTGGAGGTCCCAAAGATGTTACAGCATTGCTACGACTCCTAGAATTAATAAATAGAGCTAGCCAGTGGCATATAATCAGCACGCCTACTGGGACAGCATTGCCCAACTGTGGCAAACATCTTCGGATGGTTATTGTCATTTTTTTAACTGCAGAGCAGTTTAAGAGACCGCCCTGTCGTCTCACGTCTCATGTTGGTGTCGCGCAGTCTCATGTCTCGCGTTGGCATCGTACAGGTCCCACGTTTGGGACACTGAGCAGGCTGCACATTTAGAATGCCAGCATCGCTGAAGGGCTAATTCGTCTGTTTGAGCCAGTGAAGCAACAGCGTCAGGAGTTAGACAAAGATCTATGAAAGAGAGAAGCGGAGGTTAAACGCCAGCGCCGGGAGCAGCAAGCAGTAGAAAGGGAACCATAGAGCAGAAAATAGATAATTGCAAAACAAATCAGATAATCACACAAAAAGAACAGAAAAGAAACGCAAGAGAAACAGAGGCGAATCAGTGCTCCGCAGTTCTTTTAGGGGTGAAAATGGCTGAAATATTTTTCTTTTTATATCGATGGTTTCTATCGATGGTTCCAATGGTTTTTAAATGCGAAGCATTTCTTAGCGAACCTCAGGCATTTTGGCCGTTTCTATCTACGCATCTATCTATCTATCTGTCTGTCTGTCTTTCTGTCTGTCTGTCTGTCTGTCTGTCTGTCTATCTATCTGTCTAATCTATCTAATCTATCTATCTATCTATCTATCTATCTATCTTCTAGCCGCCTACGTCTGGGCGCTCTCCTGGTCGTCTCCATAACTTGTAATATACCAAAATTGGCCAGCAGGGGGTCAGTGTATGACGAACACGATTCACTGGTCGTGACATGAATAACGCAAAATACCTGTCGCATATGTCATGAAACCCTTTCTCTCAGTCACGTGTGGCACATACCCGTAAACCGCAGCTTATGTTATGCGGGTATGTGCCACAGGTAATACAGAGTCTCAACCAACACAGTAACCGCGAACACACATATTGACACGCAAGGAAAGTGATAATAATAATAATTGTTGGGGTTTTATGTCCGAAAACCACGATATGATATGAGAGACGCCGTAGCGAATGGCTCCGGAAATTTTGACCTATGGGTATTCTTTAACGTGTACCGAGATCGCACAGAACACGGGCATCTAGCATTTTGCCTCTATCCAAATGCGACCGCCGCGGCCGGGATCGAACCCGCGACCTTTGGGTCAGCAGCCCAGCCCCGTAACCGCTACACCACCGCGGCGAACGCAAGGAAAGTGAGGAAACTGAAGACAGAACACCCCTGGAAAACGCTCAAGTACCATTCACTCGTCCACATGGTCCGCAACGTGGACCACGGGGATTACGCAAAAACCGGCGTCAATGCTTCCTACAATAAATCTGCTAAGAGAACCAGGCCTCACATCATTACCGGTGCCTTGAACGTTGATTTATCAAGACCCAAAAATGATTGGTCCTTATATTGCGTGAAAGACGGGTTAGATGTGGAGAGGGCATCAAAAGACCTCGCTGCCACGTCCACAACAGGAGGCATCATAGATCAGTTCATCGTAAGAGGCATCTATACCTCGCACTTAACTACACTTAGACCCCTCGTAACCGCGATCACGAACGGATCCGATTAACAAGTCCGGTCCAGCTGCTGGTGCTCATTGATCACGGTGATGATGACCTTGTTCGAGAACTGTCAAGAACCCCTTCTACACATAACACGGGTTCGTGAAACGTGCGTGCGTTCTCCATCATAACGGACAAGTATAAGCATTACAACTGTGACTGTGACTGTAACGTACGTGCAGTGCGCCTGCGCGTGCCACTCGGCTGCGTACCGTATATCTAGGGAAACTTTCCTGAATGAAGCTTAGTTGCAACTTACGCCTGTCCTGTGCGTCTGTGTTCCTTCTTTGTCCTTTTCGGATTCGTGCTATCCAGTATTGATGAATATGAGCACTACATATCAGTTTACCGCGTCTGGTGTTGGTAACACCCATGTGTCTGTTGTCATCGCTACGCAATTGTAAACAACTGGTTATATAATAGATATGCGACTCTTCAACATATGAGTGTGCGTATACCACTTCCATAATTCTCTAGCGTCATTCCGTAACGTTTCGCTCAATGTGAAAAATTACGCCACAGTCACCATCCCGCGCATACTTCGCATAACATCGATTCCCACGTTACATGGGATCTTCCAAATTTTTATCAATTATAATGCGAGTGCTTAATTACTGACTCAACTTTCAACTTGGTTGTGGGAGGCTGAGCTTCTAGTTAATTGCAACAATAAAGGGTGGGCAAGAGAAGCCATTGTGTTGGCAATGTGTGTTTCCAGTTGACATGAACTAAGGTCAGCTGCTTCTGTAAGCTGTCTCACATTTTGATGGGTGATGCAGGAGGGCTGCTGTTCTTGTTTGTCACTAAGGGGAGTTTGTAGTGGTCTATATCAATTATAATGGTGTGTTTGCTGATTTGCATGTGTTAATTGAAGGCACTCTACGGTGTATAAGTGCAAAATGAGCGGTACCCAATGGGTCAAGCAATACCCATCGTGGCATTCATAGCCTCGCACCGGGTGGAGAGAAACCACTAATGAGACTGTTCTTAGAGGTGCCTAAAAACCACATTTTCTGATAGTAAATGGCTGACTATGAAGACTTTTTTTCGTCACTGTAGCTTAATGCTTTGCAATCTTCTAGCAGTTTCTTGTTAAAAAAATCAGTGGCAACTTTGTGGTGAAGGTGACAGAAATGTATTAGCGTTACGTTGCAGCTTGCAGATCATTTTGCAGGCTTTCATTACATCACTTCAAACTTCCCCCTCTCTTGACTGGCTTCATTGCGATCGCCATAGGCGTGCACAGGTTTCCCCTTCAGGGGGGGGCGAAGGTTTGTCGCAGCGCCCCCCCCCTCCCAATTATGTCAATGTATGGCGCTGACATTGTGCCCCCCCCCCCCCCCCCCGAGCACAGCACCCCCCTCCCTATTATGTCAATGTATGGGGCTGACTTTGTGCCCCCCCCCCCCTCTTAGGTGAATAGGGGGAGGCAGCCGCTCCCCCTGCCCCCCCTGTGCGCACGCCTATGGCGATTGCGTACATACATCTTTTGCTGCTTTGGCACTCATTATGCTAATGCATTAGTAATCTAAAAATACAGAATGGAGGAAACACACCATGTGCAGACCACACTTGGCTTTTTACACTTTTTATAGTGTTAGTGATTAATGAAAATGTAGTTCCACCTCAGTTTAACTATGATAGATGTTGAAAACCATTGTAATAAATATAATTGCTTATAAAAACCACAAGATGTAACATAAGTATTGTATTTCCATTCTTGGTGTGACATTGTTACAACAAGTTTCAACTGTAGTAGCACTGAGAATGTGATAAGCAGCTTTTATCACAGTGCATGATACATTTTAACTTCAAATATGGCAATAGTCTAGCTGCTGGCAGATGCTTGTTTTGATGTGAGCCTTGATAGCAGCCAACCATCTGATCTTCTTTAATGCCATGTGTCTGTGGACGTAACCCATCTGCTATATTCAGTAGAGGTGTTGGATTAACTCATGACATCATTGTCCTCGTTTCTTGCAGAAGACACCGCATTGGTTCTCTTGCAATGCCTGACAGAGATGCCCAGTCCCCTCCAGTATTGTCAGCGCTTGCCCCACCTGGTGGGACTCGGTACAACCGTAATGACTCACGGCTATTGAATAGGTTATGAAAGCATAATAGCTTGCCAGCGTCAGGCATGTGTGTAGCTTTATGTGGACAAGGACTACCTGACCACCGGGGACATCTTCAAAAAGAAGCTGTTTGTTATAGTTGGTTCTGATGCTTGCATCTTTGGTATTGTGTTTTTTGTCTAGACATGTTTTGTGTATTCTGGATGCCCAGTCTGTGAGCCAAAGAGTCTGAAATAATTGGGTACAAAAAACCTCATGAATATCACTGGCAGTGCTTTCAGTTTTATACCTTGCAAGAACTGCTCCAATGATTGAGACCATCATAGAGTGCTAGTCGTAAGTTGTTTACACTGGGCACACTGCTTTGTCAAGCCACGCGGAAGCATTGCAACTTCCTCTTGATCTGCTATGGCTAAATGATATGATATGTTTTGATAGCACAATTAAAGAGGCCCTCCAACACCTTTCAGAGTTATCATAGGATGTCCTTACTATAGGACTCCATTGGCACACGAATATTTTGCCGGAAATTTTTTTCCCCATTTCATTAAATGCAAGAGCAGTTATCGCATCACTTGTGTGCTTTCTCTTTCCTGTTGTTGCCACGAGTACACTGTAAACTGCAAGGGGGCGATGTGTTGTCCGAAAGTTACGGCACCATGCATCTTGGAACATTTTCTTTTCTCTCATCTTCTTTTCTTTCACATGTGCGTGGTGCCTACATGTGAGTGCACCTCGTGGAAAACATTGCCGATGTTTGAACGGCTGGTGTACCCATTGGCAGCGCATGGCTTGTGATCTCTTTTGTTGGCATGCCATTCATGAAATAAGTCAACACCCGTCACTACCAATTGTTGCATGTTTTGACTCACTCACTGCATAGTTGGCAACGGCATTGAAAATCGAGGAGCAAGCTATCTTTCACTGTCTTTGATATGACACTGCACTTTTCCTGCTGCATGCAGTGTGATAATATTTGACCGACTGTTCACAGGTACCTTGAATGCACATCGGCAATGTTTTCCTGGTATGTTGTAAAAGTATTCCGCAGTCTTCTTTTACCCTTTCGCTACGCTAAGAAAAGAAGAATAACGTGCCAAAATTACCGAAAATCTTTTGCCTCTCAATTTGTAGAGCATTTTTTTTTTTTTTAATAAAATGGTACCATTCTTTCAATTCAATGGGGTTCCCTTATTTCACTAATCTTGTAAAAAAATATAACTCGTAGGTGGCTTCACTGCATGGCAATACAATGAAAAATGGCAATCAAAGGAAGGCTGAGACACAAGTGGCCCGACATGGACAACTGTGGTCATCTGGCATCAAGAAACACAAGTTTGACAAGTACAGTCGTCACTGGTTCCGTGTGGGACCAGTTTTTGTTGCTGACATCTATAGTCGTCATCGGTCATTTTGTTAGAAACTCTCGTGGCGACTGCACTCGTCAACGGTAGTGAAAGGGTTAAAACGGAGAAATACGCTACAAATAAATAGTGTCTAAAATCAGGGTTGCCGGGTTTCGTTACTGTGCACCAATTTGGCTACATTTTTAGGCCAGTGGCAGCAGAAGAATCGTCCTGGCTACTTGGCTCTTTTATGGCTACTTTCGTGTCCCCTCAAGTTTGAGCAAAATTATCAATATTTGGTGACATCGCAGCCGCTGGTGTTCGAGTATATGGTGCTAAAACATGGCAGTCAAAACGTGCTTCCAGCTCCGATAATTGAATTTGGCACTTTGATTACATAGATAATGAACTTTAAAGGGGACCTGCAACACATTACCAAGCAACCATCGAATGGCTTTATTAAATGAGTTTATTGTCTCCCAAATCAACCACCGCAAAAATTTTTATAATCGCCCAAGTATGAGTGGAGTTACGGAGATTTGTCGCATGCTGCAATTGCTTTCTCTCTTCTCTCATCCCGATGAGTGCACTGGAAGCTAAGCAGGGAGGGATGGCACGGGGGAAATAAGTTACGTCACGCACTTGTCATGACCTTGGGCACATTTTTTTTTCTTTGAACGCGCTGCTTACTGTCAGTGTGACCACGCGCGGGCACGTGGCGGCCTCCCACGGCAGCAGCGGTAACTATGCAGCGCACGATGTTCAAATAAGCCAATGGCCGTGAATTTGGGTATATGGCATCATTTGTAAAAAAAAAAAAAAGAAGGAACGATTTCTAGCTGACTGAAAATTAATTGTGAATTCCAGGCCGCGTGCTGAGCTATGATGTTTCGCTCGTGTGTTCTCAGGAGCCTCGACTACCGACCGGCAGTGCTTTCTGACCATGCTAAAAAAGTGTTGCAGGGCCCCTTTGATGAAAAGGATGGCGCAGTGGCCTAGGCAGGCGTAAGGGTCAGTGGTGGCGATCGTAGCATAAATACAAAAAAAGTACACATTTATAACCTACCATTCAAGCAGGCCTCGCGCACATGAAAAAAATGGATACCTGGTTGGGATTCGGCGAGAACTGTCGCATGGTGCCTCATTTTGCTGATCACCCATTGCTGAACGTGTCTTTAAACTACAATTGGAAGTGAAAAGGAATTTAAAGCGCTCCGCATACAAGGTGCTCTGCACTCATCGACTTTAGAAATCGGATAGCCGACATTTCAAGAGAGCACTGAAAAACCAGGACACAAGAGGCAATGGCAGCAACACAAGCGCTCACTAACAACTGTTGTTATGATAGTGAGCATTGTGTTGCTGCCATTGCCTCTTGTGTCCTGGTTTTTTAGTGCTCTCTTTAGAATGTTGTACCAACTCTTCCAACAATCAATCTTCCTAGGATATCCAACAAAATGCTTATATCATTTCTTAAGCTTAGGTATGGACTGCGACTTTGGATTCAGTCATCACAGAAGAAATGATTGCGAAAATTGCTGCAATTTATGCTTCAATGCCAGCAACTATGGATTTTGAGTGCACTCATCATGCTGTAGACTCATTTTTATTATCTCAACTTGTAGTCATTTCAAGCGAAGCCATGCAAGACACTTGAAAAGAGAATCATTTTTTGAACAGCGCATCATCATGCATGAAATGATTGCTAAATTCAACAATTTATGCTGGAATGTCAGGAATTCTGATTTTGAAGTGTTCATGCTGCACATACTTACATTTTTGCCGAAAGGCGTTTGCATTTAGTCATTGAAACAAATATGTCGAAGTGGTTCTTGCACATGCGTGGCTACTTTTGGCTAACTATTGTTGCCGTTGGCTAAAGTTGGCTACTTTCTGGCTAGTTTTCCCAGTTTTCTGGCTACATTTTGTCTTTTTGACCTGGCAACCCTGTCTAAAATTATGCGACTTAAAACTTGCAATGCACATGTATGCTGGCAGAGATGGGCTCACCATGGTCCAAATGTTTTGATGGCACATGAAACACTGTAAGTCATCAAAAGATTTCATGGTTGACCCAGCATTGTTATCTTTAGTTGCTGTGGAAAGCTCGACAATTTGTTTGGATATTTCGTGCACTGTCTAGGATGCTCACTTTGACTCGTAACTTATCATTGATCTGTATGCCATCATTGTGGTGGGGTCTGTTTTTATGCCACTGCTCTGGTTACATTAAAATTTGAAAGTCATGGTTCTTGATGTACTGATGGCTTAAAACTTTGCACCTAGCAGTATGGTTTTCTTGCACTTGGCTTACCTGATATGCGTGGTATGTGTCTAGAGTACTTTTGCTATGCTGAAAGAACAGTGTTGCTTGAAGGTGCGTCTGGTTAAGGAGTGCTTGCTGCCACGAGGTTTATTGGTGTGCATATTCAAGTGAAATATTGATTAATCTTCTGCCCGCATATTTTCTTGAAGTACCTTTGCAAATTGAAATCACAGTTCATTCTTGTTGACTTTATGTTGTGGTTGCTTGAGTTATGTTTGTGGCCAGAAATATGAATGTTTATTTATTATTTATTTACAAATACTGCAGGCCTTACTCGGGCCCAAGCAGGAGTGGGTACATCAATATGCGAAAATAATACCAACAACAATAATTACAACTGTCGCCAACGTATATAACAGAATACGTGTTGTTTACAATCAATAAGCAAAAAAAATGTGCTTCGCAATTCAGCACATAACAGTAACATAACACAATGTAATGCGAATGTTGCTGGTTCAGTCACCACCAGTGGCAGGTTGTCTTTTCAGCCTTTCTCTTTCATTTCTCTTTCTTGCATAATCACTACATTTCAGCTGTGTACCACAAATGCAACAAGAAAATGGACCCCTCCATCCGTTCTCCTTATTTTTTCGTATGTGTTTATCACTTGGTGACCAAGTGCCATAGCTATTCTTGATAGTCTTATTTCCTGTAGCAATCATATCTGTACTCACTGCACAAACTATACCGCTGAATATTAAAGGGCCCCTAAACCACTCCATGTTCCAAGACGAGAGTGGTTTCTTCCTTGCCTTCACTACCCTTCCTACGGACACCATTTCCTCCTTGCCTTTTGTTCCCTCGTGAAACTCATGCAAAATGTCAGCACTAAGTGCTGAGCCTATCGGGATTTTATGCTTTTCAGCTGCACGTTCTTACCTCCGCTTGCACAGTCAAAAATGCACTAAACAAAGTGAGATCAGTTGATTTTGCATGATGGTGATGCGAGGTAAGACAGAATGGGCGTGCAACTGTCCAAAAAAGCAGGGTAGGAGACTAGTCACAGCCGAATTTCCTCGTGTATAGACCACTCGAGAGCTGACTTCCTCATGACGTCGCGTGAACACAATGCTGGCATCGCAAACTGTGCCGAAAAGACGTAAAATGCCAGGAGAGAATAGCGTGCTCGTTCTTTGTATTTTCAGAGGTTTAGGGACCCATTAAAGCCCCATCTGATGCAGAAGCATCTTTATTATATCTAAAATTTGTGTGGTGCATTACTACATCACTGTAGTGATGTGAATAATTTCAGATTCACTTTGTAATATTCCGTGGGTCACTAAACCTGTGTCTGCTGTCTTTCTGCGCAACTACAGTCTTCCAATAGCTTTTTGTGCAGTATTCTTGGCTGAGTGAAGCTTGCTCGTATTCGCAGGTACACCCGTCATTGTGTCCTGGCGATCATTGCCCCACAAAATTGTCGACGACGTACCTGGTCACCTGTCTTCAGTCACAGTGTTGCCAGCCGAAGTTGCAGTGAAGAACTCCACGTATGGAGAAGCTACGAGCTTGGCCACTGATGACATTTCAGGAGAGGCCACCTATCCAAAGACTCACAGGTGCCAGTTCTGTCCTTATGTGGCCAAGTACCCGAGTATTCTGGCAGTTCACCAGCGAACACACACGAACGAGCGGCCATATAAGTGCAATGTGTGCGGCCTGGCATTCAAGCGGGAACATCACCTTGATGTCCATCGGCGCATCCATACGGGCGAGAAGAAGTATAAGTGCAGCACCTGCTCGTTCAGTTGTATACACCGGCAAGCTCTGAAGACACACATGCGTCGCCATACGGGCGAAAAGCCATATCTGTGCACCCTCTGCACAAAATCTTTTACCTACAGATACCAGCTCAACCATCACATGATAACGAATGAGCATGCGTGACCTCGAGGCTCTTTACTCAGCTTTCCAGCTCAACAATACTATCACTTGGTTGTGACAGCGAAGAAGCAATCTGTCAAACCATTATAGATTGAGTTATTTACTTGGCGAACTTGTGCTCGGCAAAAGCAACACTCAGTGTACAAGGAAGTAATACTAGCCCTCGAATAGTGACCAAACTCGGTCATCGATATCACTGGTGAAACACATTGAATTTTGTGCAGGAGTGATCGTGCATTTCAGCATTATAACTGGTGCTCGCATTAGTGCAAGAATGAACTCCTGTCACACGCACAGTGCGTACAATTTTATTGGAACAATCACAAGCATTCGGAAAGGTTCTACTGCACTCAAACATGGCCTGCACCTAGTGATAACATGTGTCACAGCTTTACACTGTAAAAGCATTCGAAATGAAAAAGAAAAAAAAAGGAAGCATTTACTAGGTAATGCTCACTCCAAACAGTGCTGAATAACCAACTACCCTCAAACACAACATCTGTTTCTACAATGCATGGCGACTCCACATACATTCTAAAGAGACAGGGCGTGCAAACACGGACACAAGAAAGAAGCCAGGACACCACAAACGCCGACTAACAACTGAATAGATGCACAACGGCGGAAAAGAAAGAAGGCACGACAACTTATCTGCGCATGCCCATGCAATAGGCGAACCTATCAATCCGGCACGCGTGGGGGCCTACACGAAAGATAACTGTTAAGGCACTTGATTTCATCTTTATGCAAGTTAATCGACGGTTGGCGCACGCATGCGCTACCGCTATATTCTCGATATGCCATGCCTCAATCATCGGACGCGTTTCTTCATTCCTATGTCGGTACAAAACTGCGCATTCATTGAATTTCGGCGTGCACTTACAATCTCGACAATGTAACGATAGATTAGAAGGTGAGCCTCCGGTTAGTGATCTATTATGTTCTAATAATCTCTGGTTAATGCAGCGGCCCATCTGTCCTACGTAGAAGCGGCCGCAGCTGAAAGGAACCTTATACACCACACTTGTATGGCAATCAGTGAATTTCTTTGTGTGTTTTACGAAACAAATATCAGTTCGCTTCTCGTCTTTTACACGCTCATTCTTCCTCTGCACAGCGGCACATATCTTACCTAGCTTATTGGCAGCCGTGAAAACAACACAAACGCAGTATCTACTTCCTACTTTCTTTACCCTGTGAGATACGCAATGAATGTACGGTATACCTACGACATGTTTCTTCCTATCGCTTTCTGCAACCATGCTCGGACTTAACATAATGGATTTCTTTAAACGCTCAGCGACAGTGGCCACTGCATCACGGGAATAACCTACATCTAAAGGACGCGTAAGCTGTGTGTTAAAGCTATCACTCATTTTGTGTTCACACGACTTGGTGAGGGCCGACTTAAGGCAAGACATGGGGATACCGTTTTTTACAACCTTCGAGTGCTTTGACGAAAAATTTAACAGCGGTTTTGAAGATCTAGGAGCATACTGCCAGCACACGTGGTTCTTCTGAAACGTTAAGGAAATATCTAGAAATTGTATTCCATTATTCTGAGGCAACTCTTTAGTAAAGTTCAGTCCACCTCCATTTAATTCAAATTTTTCGCTCACTGAGGTTACCACGTTTTTCAAAGCCCTCACCACTACAAAAAATCAAGTAATCGTCCACATAACGAAAAACCTTAATGACAGAATTACCTAAGGCACCTACCAAAAGTTTGTCAATCTTGCTAAGGTATAAATCACTGAGAACCAGAGCAACCTTAGAACCAATACGTAATCCTGATTTCTGCACATAAACGCCTTCCTTCCAACCTACCAGCGTCGACTTTAAATACATGGAAAGAACTTCTAGAAAAGCCCCGGAAGAAACACCACATTTATCGGTGAAAACCGCCTCGTGCCCTTGTTCGTTAATACATTCATTAACACATTTTAACAGGTCCTCATGCGGCAAGGAGTAATAAAGGTCTTCAATATGCATACTAAAAGCTTTACAACAGCCGGGGTTCTCCTCTGAGAGGAACTGAACTAGCGGCTGAGAATTACGCATACGAAAAGGGTCTGGAAAACTCAACAGAAGTTAAGCAGTTCTGCAAATAACTAGATACAGCAACTTGCCAGGTGCCTTTCTCTGAAACAATTGCTTCAAATGGAATCTTGTTATGTGTTTTCGCTGAAAAAAACAGTTCTAAAGTAAGTGATTTAGCCTTCTTGACATTACAAGCTATTCTCTCAAGATTATGTCTTAACAAAACGTCGACAGCACGTTGCCTAACTACTGATGGTTTAAGTTCTACTGCCCTAAAATTCTTTGTTATGGCTGTTAATGCTTTTCCCAAGAAAAAACTGTCCGGCATAATTACAAAATGCCCGTCCTTATCTGAAATTACTGGCCTGAGTTTCTTCTCCACACAATAATTAACCAGAGGCCAGATAGGACCAGCACACTTGAGATGCATATTAGATCCCTTGATATTAGCAACACTGTCTGAAATGCAGTGGGAGCGCTCTTCTTCAGGAACTAGTCTAGTGATTGTACGTGGCAAACTTAAAACGTCTATTGGTTTCAGGTTCGGCTTAAAACAGTATTTAGGACATAAGGCTAGGGTTTTGCAGTGACTATCTTTCTAGACATTTCCTTAATGTTTCAGAAGAACCACGTGTGCTGTTAATATGCTCCTGGATCTTCAAAGCTGCTATTAAATTTTTCGTCGAAGCACTCAAAGGTTGTAAAAAACGGTATCGCCTTGGCAATGGCAAACGATACAAATGTGTTATCCAGGCCTGCGCGGAAAGCGCAGCACAGTCACAGTGAAAGCTCGAAGAGCGGCATTTCTAGAGCACGTTATAAACTCTCTTCTGGCTACCAATACAAGTACACTAGCAACCCACTACGCCACAAATCATACCCACTACGCCACAGATTATAATTTTTGCGAAGTTGGGAGGCACCCACCATGACATTACTCGTCATTCTGCGGAGAAGCGAGGTACCAAATGTGCAGTTTCTTGATGCGACGGCTGATGACGATGAAGAATTATGACTGAGCCTTTTGTAATGGGTTGGAAGCTTTTAAGGACCCACTAGTTACGTAATTCGCATTGTGTGACGCCCGGTCATTATTTCACTCTCTCACCACACTTTATAACATAGGCTAACGTGAGAAAGAGATAGAGAGAGAGGAATTAACTTTATTGAGACCCTGAGGAAATGGATCATGGGAGCCTTTCTTGGCAACCAATAGAAGTGCACTTGCGAGGAACCCACTACGCTATACATCATCATAATTTTTGTGAAGTAGGGAAGCAGCCACTATGCAATTTTTCGTCATTCTGCGGAGAACCGTGGTACCTGCTAAACACCTGTAAGGCATTATACACACTTTGTTGATGCTGTGGCTAAAGACGATGAATGATTATGGAAGAGCCCTTTGTAATGGGTTGGAAGCATTCAACAACCCACTCGTTGCGCAATTCGCATTGTGTGACGCCTGGTTAGAAAATTCGCATTGTGTGCTGGGTTGTTATTTTACTCTTCTACCACACTACATTACATGTGTTAATGTGGTTCCTTCTCAACATGAAGCCTGTATAGGGTCTTTTTGCAAAGCAGTTTCAAGCACTGGCATGGCTTCGATGTAGAACGCTGGGCTCCCACACAGAGGGCCCAGGTTCGAACCTCATTCCATCCTGGAATTTTTTTCTTATTTCGTTTTTTTTTTTTTTTTTTCTTATTTCGAGCGATAGTGGTTATGGACACCAGCGGCGGCGGACAACTACGGCACCAAAAACCGCTCTTGTTGTGATCTCATAACAGCTTTTGCTGTAAAACGGTATCCCCTTGTCTCGCCTTAAGTCTGCCCTCACCAAGTCGTGTGAGCACAAAATGAGTGATAGCTTTAACGCACAGCTTACGTGTCTTTTAGATGTAGGTCATCCCCGTGATGCAGTGGCCACTGTCGCTGAGTGTTTAAAGAAATCCATTATGTTAAGTCCGAGCATGGTTGCAGAAAGCGATAGGAAGAAACATGTCGTAGGTATACCGTACATTCATTGCGTATCTCACGGCTAAAGAAAGTAGGAAGTAGATACTGTGTTAATATTGTTTTCACGGCTGCCAATAAGCTAGGTAAGATATGTGCCGCTGTGCAGAGGAAGAATGAGCGTGTAAAAGACAAGAAGCGGAAACCGATATTTGTTTTGTAAAACACACCAACAAATTCAAGTGTGGCGTATAAGGTCCCTTTCAGCTGCGGCCGCTTGTACATAGGACAGATGGGCCACTGCATTAAGCAGATATTATTGGAACATAAGAGATCACTAACCGGAGGCTCACCTAATCTATCGTTACATTGTCGAGATTGTATGCGCACACCAAAATTCAATGAATGTGCAGTTTTGTACCGACATAGGAATGAAGAAGCGCGTCCGATGATTGAGGCATGGCATATCGAGAATAGTGGTAGCGCATGCGTTAGCCAATCGTCGATTAACTTGCATAAAGATGAAATCAAATGCCTTAACAGTTATCTTTCGCGTAGGCCCCCACGTGTGTAGGATTGATAGGTTCGCCTATTGCACGGGCATGCACAGATGAGTTTATTACCGTTGTGCATCTATTCAGTTGTTAGTTGGCGCTTTTGGTGTCCTGACTTCTTTCTTGTGTCCGTGTTTGCACGCCTAGTCTCTTTAGAATGAATACTTACCAACTAGCTCAGTTCTCTGTTATTCTGAGACTCCACATATTTTCTTGTTTATTCTCCCTGTAAACAGAATTTTATAACTGCAGCAGAAATAACTACCATTCAGATACCAGTGCAGTCGCCCCCGAAAATACGCGGTTGCCTGTGTTCTGCTTGTGTTGATTCCATCCTGTCCGAAATCACCTCACCTCAACAGCTGATACATACCTCTGCCATGAAATCGAGAGTTCAACGGAAACCCGTCTGGTCAGGAAGAAACATGATGAAGGGAACGAAGTACAATGACCATATAAAAGCTTAAAAGAAAATGAAGTTTTCTTTTAAGCATTAATAGTTGTTTATTACTATTAATAAGTTATTAATAGTAATAGACATTAATAGTTGTTAGGCCTCATTGTGAACAAGGCTTCCGTATGGAAGCCAAAACGTCGTTTTCTTTTAAGCTTTTATTTGGTCGGTGTACTTCGTTCCCTTCATCATATTCCTCTGCCATGAAATCGCACAGTTTTTATAAATGTTGTCGGTAGCTTTTCTGTGTGATTAAGTACCAGTTGGTTGTGCAATGTGCATTCCTTTTTCTTTGTACTGTGTGTACTAGTTTTGTAGTAATGTTTAGAACTTCGCCTGAGTTATATTTATGCTGCGAAAGAAGGTTGAGGGTCTGTAAATGCAACAGACTTGTGTAAATGGTTGCAACTAATTGACCATTGTATGTAGTAATTGTACAAAATGTATAGCTCCTGTACTTGAACCGCTCGATATAGTCATTGCTGATTTCTTCAGATTTAGCATTCAGGGTCAAAGCTGGTGTAGCTAGCAGTAATAGGTTAAGTTCTTTTTATAGCATTGTGGCCTGTCTGTCTAGTCAGCTGGTGTGGAAACAACTTTTCTGAATATACAGTGCTTCTTTACTTCTGTAAGAATGCTTATGCAGTGCAAATTTTTCAAATCTCATGCTGGAATTAAGTGGCATGATTTCCCATAAGTGCTGGTGCTCGCTGTTATGACTTCGCCATTTCATGAACAAAATATTACAGATTTTGGCAGGATTTTTCTCTGTTTGTTACTACATGTATGACCATTTACTTGTATGACTGTTTATTGAGATTTAATTTGCTGGATTTTGTCCTTGTTTTACTGTTGAGCTTTGGAGCATATCAGCACCCGACCAAGTGCAACGTTTGATGATTCTCAGGGGCATTTTCTCTTGATTTGCCTGAGCTTTCAGTAAAAGCAAATGCCTGCAGCCATGAACCTTCTGTATTTATGCTTCTGACTATGTTTTATTGGCTGACTTGCTACATTTGATTGGGACATTTGCGGGAAAGTTCAGGTTACTGTGTTGCGCTGAATCCTTTTTTTACGGCACGAAATAAAACATGTGGCTACATAGTTTTGAAATTTCTCCAAGGCTGTTTTCATTCAATCTTATTAAGCCCTTGGTGGGGCTTTTATTTTAAAAAAAAAACTAGCACAATGAATAAATTTTTTGACATGATATTGTCACGGGCTTTCATAACGTGGTTAAAGCAAGTGTGCAACACCTATTCAAGGTTATTATGATTATTATTCTTTTTTATGTACTGCAGTCTCATTGTGACTATTGCGGGAATTACCTTACTATAAGACTCTGTTGGCACTTGAATATTTGGCCAGAAAATATGTCTCAAGCTGATTAAGCACAAGCGTACTTATCGCATGAGTTGTGCGCTCTGTTTTATTTCATTGCCATGAGCACACTGTAAACTGCACTGGGTAAGCTGGCAGTGGGGCGACACATTGTCCAGCAGCTACAGCCCCAAGCATCATGAGCATTTTCTCTTATCTCATATTTGATTTTATTGGCCACTACCTTTCTCTCACACATACAAGGTGTCACGATGTGACAGCACCTCATTAGCGGCACCTGCACATGCACTGGCGTTCATGAAATCAGCCAACACCTGTTGCATATTTCAACCTGCTCACTGCAGAGCTGGTTACACCACTGCAAAGGAGAGAGCAAGCTATGCTATGGCTGTCTTTCTCATTACACTGCAATTTCACAGGTGCATGCAGGGCGATAATACTTGCCTGACACGTGCACAGGTGCCTTGGCTACATATTGGCAATGCTTTATGAGTACATTCAGAAGTGTGGCAGGGCCTCTGCCAAAATGTGGGGACACCTTGCAAAGAAGTAGGGTGTAAAATAAATTATTTCAAGTAAAGCCGGCGATGCACTGCGCATCACCAAAAGTGTGCTTGTCATGGGTAAAATGTGGTTATTACAAATACGGTACTTAAAGCCATCAAAAGCTCTGAAGTCTTTTATGGTTTATTATTGGCCCAACAGTGTTAGCTTTAATTACTGCAGTAAGCTTCACAATTCACATGAAGATTTCACGTGCTCTCCAGGATGCCTACTTTGACACATAAGTCATCATTGATCAATCTGCCACCATTTTGGTTTGGTCTGTTTTTATGCCACTGCTCTGGTTACCCTAACATTTGAACATTATGATTTTGGATGTAGTGATGACTTAAAGCTTTGTTGCCAGCATTATGTGTTTTCACATTTGGCTTGCCTCATATGCGCAGTATGTGTCTCAGTATCTGTGCTCTGCTGAAAGAGTGGTGCTGATTGCAGGTGTGTTTGTTCAAGCAGTGATTGTTAATATGAACGTGCAGGTTCAAATGATTTCTAAGAACTACCTTTTCAAATTGATATCAAGTTTATGCTTGTTGACTTTATGTGGTGATTTCGTGAGTTGTGTTTTTGGCCAGAAATGTGAATGTTGTCAGTTCAGTCCCCACCAGCAGGAGGTTTTTCTTTTCGGCTTTTCTCTTTCATTTCTCTTTATTGCATAAATTACATTTTCGATGTGCACTACAAGTTTAACAATAGAATGGGCCCCTTGTTCCATTACCCGTCTCTTGTTCATATGTGAAATTTATCACTTGATAACAAAGCCCCATAACTACTAATCTCCATAACCTTATTACGTGTTCAATCATACTTGTATAGTTGCTGCACAGCCTTACACTGCTGAATATTGAAGCCTCACCTGATGCAAAAGCACCTTCATTATATCTTAAGTTTGTGCTGAGCACTTACTTATTGCGTAGCAATAGTGGTGAGAAAAATTTCCCATTAACCATTGCCATATTCAACAAGTCATTAGCTCTGCGATTGTCGTGTTTGCAAATGCTCTTTGTGCAAGGCTCAGCTGAGTGAAGCTTGTTCACATTCGCAGGTATGCCCATCATTGTGTCCTGCCGATCGTTGTCCCGGAAGGTTGTCGACAACGTACCTGATTGGCCATCTTCAGCCACAGTGTCAAACTTGCCAGCCAAAACTGCAGTGAATGCCTCCTCGTGTGAAGAAGCTACGAGCGTGACCACTGATGACATTTCAGGAAAGGTCAGCTGTCCAAAGACTTTCAGCTGCCAGTTATGTCCTTACAAGGCCAAGTACCCAAGTGTCCTGGCCCAACACCAGCGAACACACTCGAACGAGCGGCCATATAAGTGCGATGTGTGTGCCCTGACATTCAAACGGGAACATCACCTTCTCGTCCATCAGCGCATCCACACGGGCGAGAAGCAGTTCAAGTGCAGCATCTGCTCGCACGCTTGCGTCACCAAGTTTGCTCTGGTGTCACACATGCGTCGTCATACGGGTGAAAAGCCGTATCAGTGCACCCACTGCCCGGCACGTTTTGCCTACACTTACCAGCTCAAGCATCACATGATAATGAAAGAACATACATGATCCCAAGGCTCTTTACTCTACATCACAATACTGTTAGTGGTAGTTACGGTGAAGAACCAATCAGTGAAACTGTTAAGGAAGGAAGGAAGGAAAAACATTTATTAACAGAAAGGGGTTCGTGTTGCTTGGTCCACAAGTACCATCTAGCAGTGCTGGCTGCCCTCAGTCCAGGACGCCACAGGCAGTTGCTGCCCTGCATGACCTGTCGATCAAACTGATCTGATCATCAAGGTTATCGCTGGCCAGCAACTCCTCCCACCGCCCGACACTCGCTTGGTCAATGGGGGGCAGGCCGGGGATGGCCCGGCAAGTCCATGTAGTGTGTATTAGTGTGGGTTTCTCAGAGCACCATGGGCAGCGCGCAGGGTATCCTGTTTGGTGCATTTTATTGAGAAAATGTAAGTTTGTATACGTTCCGGTGCGGATTAAGCGCCAGCTGGCAGCTTCCTCCTTTGTGAGCTTCTTATGGGGGAGGGAGTCGATACGTCTGAGTCCCTCGTAGTAATTTAGGATGGCCGCATACTCGCACAGGACCGGGATAGGCTCCTCGGACGCAGGTTCATGGGTTGCTCGGTCTCTTGTGTACCCTCGAGCCACCCTGTCTGCCCCCTGGTTCCCCTCCAGCCCCATGTGACCAGGCGTCCATATTATCCTGTGCCGGTTGATAGGGTTTCATGTGTCAAGAGTGTCGTTGGGGATCTGGTGCACAAGGAGAATGCTAATCGCCGGTCGACCGACTCGTCCATTCAAGAAATTTCTACAGGCCGCTTGAGAGTCCGTGAGGATATCTAGTGACCGTCTCTGGTGGTTGCCGGTGGCAGTGGCCAAAGCGATGGCCGTTTCTTCAGCCTCCGTAACGGAAGCGTCTTAGTGAAACTGTTAAAGACTGAGTGATTTTTGATCTTGGGATACTGCGCAGGGGAAAACGGAGACAGCGAAAAAGACTGGCACATACTATCATTTGAAGGTTTATTATTAAAGGATTTTATTTCTACCGGCACGTGACCGCACCCTGTGAGTGGCTGTGGCGCCTACATGTGCAGCGCATGACTTACATGTCATCCGTCTGCATGCCGTTCATGAAATAATCCAACAGCTGTACACCTGGTTGCTGTGAGGTTGGGCCCACTCGCTGCATCGTCGGCAGCGACATTGCAAAGGAGAGAGCAACCTAACCTTCCCTCTTTATGACATGACATTGCAAGTTTCCTGCTGCTTGCTGAGTGATATCTGGCTCAGGTGTCTTGAATACACATTGGAAATGTTTTCCAAGTACATTCAAAAAGAGTTGCAGGGTCTCTTTAAAATTTGTAAAATACCCTGCATGTAACTACTGTGAGAAATTGAAGTAATATGGGCAATTCACTGTCTCTCACCAAAAGCATGTTTGTCATGTGTAAAATGTGATGATTGCACGTGGCATGCTGGAAGCCATCAGGAGCTCTTATGTCTTTCATGGTCCAGCATTGTTATCTTTCATTACTGCACAAAGCTTCACTATTCGGCTTGGACATTTCATGAACTGTCTAGGATGCTGACGCATAAGTTATGATTGATCAATAAGCCACCAGTGTGGTTTGGTCTGTTTTTAGGCCACTGTTCTTGTCACCCTAACATTCGAATGCTATGATTTTGGGTGTACTGATGCTAGAATTATGTTTTTCTTCTTTTTTTTTCACATTTGGCTTGCCTCATGTGTGTGGTATGTGTCTTAGTATCTGTGCTCTGGTGAAAAAATAGTGTTGCCTGAAGGTGAGTTTAAGGAGCAGTTGCTACCACAAGAACTTTTCATGTGCATATTTAAATGAAATGTTTATTAGTCTGCCAGCATATTTCTTGCAAGCACATTTGCAAATTGATATCACAGTACTTTCTTGTTGATCTTTCGTGGTATTTGCATGAAATATTTTTTGGAACAGAAATCAAATGTGGGTAGGGGCGTGCGAATATTAAAAAATTTCGAATAACTAATCAAATAACGTTCTATTCTATTCAAACAGCGAGGGGTAACTGTTCTTGTTTCATGCAGCCCACATACGGATCTATCGATGCAATATTAATCACAAGATGAAGGCGTTTGTGCTTAAAACCCCGGTGTGACCGAAGTGACAGTGTCATCAATCCACTATCATCTCCATGACATTTATGGTGATGTTAACTCATGAAAAGTGGCCCCGCCACGGTGGTCTAGTGGTTATGGCGCTCGACTGCTGACCCGAAGGTCGCGGGATCGAATCCCGGCTGCGGCGGCTGCATTTTCGATGGAGGTGAAAATATTTGAGGCCCGTGTACTTAGATTTAGGTGCACGTTAAAGAACCCCAGGTGGTCGAAATTTCCAAAGCCCTCCACTACGGCGTCTCTCATGATCATATTGTGGTTTTGGGACGTTAAACCTCAGATATTATTATTATTATAAACTCATGAAAAGTGCTAAATATTTATGTATCAGTTTTGTTTTAAAGCTGTTGACAAAGTACTCTGTTGAATACTGTAGTCACTGCTCTATTTCAGCCTGCAGTTACAAAATATATCAAAGGCTGTAGTTGCTGCTGTGTACGAGCTTGCCTCAGTTTAAATAATTGTGGTATTTTCTGTTGATTAGAAGTAATCATAATGTTCCTTTGTTAGAAGCATGTGAATATTTGTTTCAAATAAAATGATGTAGCACTCTTGGGCTGTCTTGAAAATTGTTGCCTTACCAGTCTAGGGTTGCTTTAAAGATGGTTGCCATACTAGTCGAAAACTATTCTAATAGTATTCGATCTGTATTCATATTCGATTCGTATTTAATTCGGTTCTAAAATTCACTGTTCGTGTACCCCTAAATGTGGGCCATTTTTGCTTGAGGGCAGCAACGGAATAAATGTACAAGATTTTTTCACCTTAGGAATGCCCAAATAGATATGGTGCCATCTTCATGAAAAATAAATTGAAACACTTTGTGGTATACAAAACGCAGTAGCCAAGTGTTTCAGTGATGGTGTATTCGTACCTTAAGCTTAGTTATAGCGACCCAGATTCAAGGCTGTGCTATATATTCTATCGTGTTCCTACTGATAAAAAATATTCAAAAGTAAATTGCGTTTCTAATTGGGGACACCTTCACTGAGAACGTTATTTTTAGTGCATCTTGTTAATTTTGCTGCCTTGTGTAATCATAGTACACTGAAAGTGACATTGAAGTAATGTGTGCCTGAAATACACTGGTTGCGTATACAGAAGTACTCGAAAAAATTGGATGGGGGAACCACTACCGCAGTAGCTCGATTGATGGTTTAGTCCTCACAAGGTTGTGTCTTTCAACTGGGTACCACCAATGCAGTCCATCCTCCTCCTTTCGTTCCTATAACTATCCTTGACAGCGCCTGTGGTGGTCACATTTGAACTCGCTGCACACCTGAATATTGAAGCTTCATCTGACACACCTTGATTATATCCTAAATTTGTTTTCAGTGCATAATGATTACATTACCGTAGTTGTGAGAAAAATTTCATGTTACCTTTGTCTTATTTCAATAATTCATTAAACCTGTCTTTGTTTTGTGTCAAAGTGCTCTTTGTGCAAGATTCTTGGCTGAGTGAAGCTTGCTCGTACTCGCAGGTATGCCTGTCATTGTTTCCAGCCAGTCATTATCCCAGGAAAATTTTGACAACGTATCTGATCGTCCATCTTCAGTCACAGTGTCAAACTTGTCAGCCGAAGTTGCAGTGAATTCCTCGTCGTGTGATGAAGCTACGAGCAAGACCACTGATGACGTTTCAGGAATGGTCACCTATGCCAGTGCCAAATCCATAATGGGACCAAGTACTCTGAGCTGCCAATACTGTCCTTTTGTGGCAAAGCACCGGAGTGTACTGGCGCTTCACCTGCGAATACACTCGAACGAGCGGCCATACAAGTGTGATGTGTGCGGCCTGACGTTCAAGCGGAAAGATCACATTAAGTACCATCGGCGCATTCATACGGGTGAGAAGAAGTACAGGTGCTCGCACGCTTGTGTACAAAGTCAAGCTCTTAAATCACACACGCGTCGCCACATGGGTGAGAAGTTGTATCAGTGCACCCACTGCCCGACACCAGTTCAAGCGTCACATGATAAGGAAAGACCATGCATGATCTCGAGGCTGACGAAGACGTCACACTACTGTCACGTAATTGTGATTGTGAAAAACGGTCAGTCAAACTAGAAAAGCTTGTCTTAATAATTGGGCGAACTTGTGCTCACAAGGAAAAAAAGGACAGTGGTGGTTCCGTACATGCATAGATTGTCCCACAACCTGAAAAAGATCTTGCACAGTGCCACAATATCTGGGTGGCCTTTTCGGCCCCTGAGAAGCTCTTCAGGTTGTGCAGAGCGGCTAATGCTCCCTTTGGAAACAGACTTGTGTGAAACAAATAACACAAGCGCAGAAAAACTAGTTGAGAGCGCAGCGGTGTCCCTTTCGTTCCTTTTGTGCCTGTCGTCGTGCGCTGCTTCATATATAATCATGAACTATCACCAACTCGCCCAACTTTCGACATTACTGAGCCCGTTTATGCCACGTCAACAAGGAGTCATGGCACTGTTATGCAGCAGATACTGTGTAGGACAGACGGGTAGGTGCCTTAATGTCTGTCTCAGAGAGCACCAACAGAACATGTCCGCAGCCACGTGCAGTCATTTAGCCATGCATTGCCGGGATTGTGGTTGCTGTCCACTTTTCGAATGGTGCACTGTTATAGATAGGCAGCATGGCAATTAACTTGCTCGCGAAATTCAGAGGACTGGTGATAGTTGTGTCAGCTGGCCCTCATTTTCCCTCTCTAAAGAAAAACGCATGCCTTCTCACTAGCATTTCATTGAGCATGTGTGTTCATCTACATATCTTCGGCCTAGCACAACTTCCTGGCTGGCTTGTTTTGTTTTGTTTCTCTGTTTCTTTTAGAATTTATATTTATACACGCATTTTCTTGGGACTTCTGCTTTGCATACCATGCGTGTGCTTCACTTATTAGGTTTTAGTTGGTGCTGCCACACCTGCTCGTTTGTCTCTTTTGACAACTTGACGGTTCTCATTGTTGTGACAAGTTTCTCTTGCCTTTCTGTTGCTCTGATGTGTGCCATAAAAGGCCTTGCGTTTGAAGCAATCAAACAGTTGAGAGTCAGCGCTGTATCTGTGCGTCTTTCTGTGTGTTACTTCTACTTTGCACTGTTTTATCTTTCCTATGCACAGTTGCTTGCACAAACACTTCGATTCGTCGGGTAATGTTCCCCTTAAAATGCTGGCTAACCAACTACCCTCAAGCGCAATAGCTATTCCCAGAGTGCATGGTAACTACGCATATTTTTGTTGTTTATTCTCTCTTTAAACAATTTTATAACAGCAGCAACAATAACCACCATTTAGATACCACTGCAGTTGACCCCAACAATTCTGCTTGAGCTCATTCCATCCTGTCAGCAATCACCTCATCTCGACTACTCATGCATTCCTCTACGATCAAATCATACAGTTTAAATGTATGCTTTTTATAGCCTTTATGTATGATTAAATGCCAATTTATTGTGCGGTGTGTGTTCTTCAGTGTGTGTCTCCTTTTGTTTTGTGTGTACCAATTTCATAACAATGTTTACAAGTGACGAGTTGGGTGTATTAATACATAATTGTGAGAAACTGCAGTGCGAAAATGACGCATGGACGGAAGAACACGACGGCGCTCGTCCTTGCATTTGTTTTTTGCAAACTTTACAACTTCACTGAATTACTTCGATGTTGGAAACAAACAAAAAAAAGGTTGAGGAATGTAGGTGTAACACATTTATGTCAAGGCTTGTGACTGATTGACGCAATGATTACACAGATCAGAGCTTCTCAACTTGGACCACTCGAGATCTCCATTCCCAATTTATGAACTGGTATTTCAGGTCAAAGCTGGTGTGTTTAGGCGTAATAATTAGGTTCTCTTGAAAGTATTGTGGCTTTTCAGTCTAGCTAGCTGGTGTAGATACAATTCTTCTGAATGTACCATGCTTCTTTTTTTGACTTCAACAAAAATGCTTATGCAGCACAAATTTTTCAAATGTGTCACGCTTGAATTAAGTGGTGTAATTTCCCATAAGCACTGTTGTTTACTGTTATGACTTCACTACTTCATGAAGTTCTTGCAGGATTTCGCTATCTTGCTACCTAGACGACTGTTTCTTTTATGACTGTTGATTGAGATTTAATTTGCTTGATTTTGTTCCTGCTTTACTATTGAGCTTTGGAGCATATCAGCAATGCTAGACCTGACTATGTGCAACGTTTCAAGATGTTCATGGGTATTTTGTCATGCTTTGCCAGAGCTTTAAGTAAAGGCAAATTGCTTTAGCATGAACCCTCTGTATTTTTGCTTTTAACTATGCTCTGTTATCTGAATCACTACTTTTGATTGTGACATTTACGGAAAGGTTGAGGTTAATATGTTATCTTGAACCCTTTTTTTTACAGGTGCAAAATAAAACATGTGACTACACTGTTTCTGAGTTTCTCCAAGATTTTTTCATGCGGTCATGTAAAGCCCTTGGGGGCTTTAATTAAAAAACAAACTGACACAATAATTTTTTTTCACATGATATGCTTTAATGACATGTTTAAAGGGTACGGTAGGGTAAATAAACCAAAAAAGCAATTTTTTTATTTCATTAGTAAAAAATAAAACACACTTTTAAGAGTAAGACTGTTCAATGGCAAAAGTGTCGTATTCAAATGTAGAAATCCATTCACATTTGGCAATGGCAAGCGCGTAGGAGCGCTCAAAGCCATTTTATCTGTGGTGCCAAAGGCCGCGCCTTCTGATGGTTGCGAGGGTTTGTTGACATGTTGTTTTCCATCATTGTTTCTACATGCATGTATTCTTTTATAGCAAATGTGGCTAGATTAGATAGATGAATTCATTTCCTTCCATGCTCATAAGCTTTGATTGCAAATTGTACCACTTGGAAGGCTTTTGTAGTGTAGTCATTGCCTTATCTTGTAATCACTTTCCACACGTATTTTTAAAAGTAAAAGTGTTTTTCTCACACTTTATTTTTAATTATCCAAACTTGATGTACCTTTTCTGGATAAGTATGACTGATTGCACTGAAATTTTCTCAGGTTATACTTAAATCTCTTGCAAATAGCCTGAACCTAAAATTTTGAAATACTATGAGAGCTATAATTAGGAAAAAGAAAGGTTAATTGGAAAGCTCCTTTTGTGGATGACAAGTGATGAGAATACTTTTTTTTTTCTTGTGAGGTAAATGTAGAAATCCATTCTTTTAGCTAGCGAATAATATCACTATATGCTGACTTTGACTCGTAAGTTATGATGGATTGATATGTTACCATTGTGGTTTGGTCTATTTTTAGGCCACTGCTCTTGTTAACCTAACATTTTAATGTTGTGATTTCGGATGTAGTCATGTTTTTTCACATTTGGCTTGCCTGATATGCACAGTATGTGTCTGAGTATCTGTGCTGTGGTAAAAAAATAGTGTTGCTTAAAGGTGACTTTGTTTAAGTAGTGATTGCGACCACAAGAATTGTTCAAGTGCATATTTAAGTGACATTTTTATTAGTCTGCCAGCATAATTCTTGAGAGCACTTTTGCAATTGATGTCACAGTTCACTCTTGTTGATCTTTTGTGATATTTGCATGAAATATTTTTCGGAACAGAAATCACATGAGAAGACATTGTTGCTTGAGGGACAATTGAATGCAGGCAAAACATTTTGTAACCTTAAGAATGCCAGGATTCATACAGTGCCTACTCGATTAAAAATAAATTGAAACAGTTTTAGGTATACAAAAAGCAGTAGCCATTGAGTGTTTTGACGATTCGTGTTTATGCCTTAAGTTAAACTACCTAGGTTCAAGGCTGTGCTCCAAAATCTGTTGTGTCACTATTGATCAGAATTATTCCAAAGGAAATTGCATCTCCGCTCAGAGACACCATGATTGAAAAGGTTATTTTCATTGCATCTCGTTAATTCTGCTGCCTTTTGTAGTCAATGTACTGTGGTGGTCAACGGAAATGTGAGCGTTAGTGCTTTACTGTTTGAATTTGTTTTCGTCGTGATTTTACCTTGATCAAAAATATGCTAGAGCCACCCTTGATTGTACCGTGGCCGATTCTGCTGTCTTTTTGTTACCAGCCAGGTTACAAGTGCATGAAAAAAAAAATAAATGTGAGCAGACAAGTACACAAGGGCTGCACTGTTTGCATTTCTTCTGGTGATGATAGTACACTGGAAGTAACGTACGTGAAATAACTGAGTTATTCACACCAAAGTACCAAAAGACCGCAGGAGCTTAGTTGACAGAGCATCGGATGTGTCATGCGAATGTCATTGGTGTGGCCCCCATTCTATTTTCACTTATTTCATAATTACTACATTTCAATCATATATTGCAATTCTAATAAGAAAATGAGCCCCTTGGTTCATTACCCTTCTTTTGTTCATATGTGAAATTTATCGCTTGATAACGAAGCCCCATAACTATTCTCCCTAGCCTGATTACGTGTACGATCATACTTCTAAGGCTGCACAGCCTTACACAGTTGAATATTAAAGCCTCATTTAATTCAGAGACACCTTTATTATGTCTTATGTTCGTGTTGAGCACTGATTTATCGTGTCGCAATAGAGATGAGAAAAAAAAATTGGGCAGCTACACTCTGGTAGTGCAAAGACTGAGGAAACAGCCTTCCCCTCTTCCTCCTCCTCCTGGCTCTCGGAGCACTCCCTCTTGTCCTCACTTCCCTTTCCCTCCTGCTGGCTGCACTATAAATGGCTATGTTATGCTTTACCCTCTCCCCTCCTCCTCTCCCACTCCTTTGCTATACTGTACTATACATGACTATGCTATGCTTCCACTTCGCTTTGCACAGCTAGGCTGACTTTTTAGCAGTCGCCTGCCACGGCTGGAACAAAAGCTTAAACAGCTCTGCTCTTAAAATTTCACATTACCATAGTAATATTCAATAATCCTATAGATCTGTGATTGTCGTGTTTGTGAATCCTCTTTACACAAGACTCGGTTGAGTGCAGCTTGCTCGTACTTGCAGGTATGCCCTTCATTGTGTCCTGCCAATCATTATCCAAGGAAATTGTCGGCGACTTACCTAGCAGCCCATCTTCAGCCGCAGTTTCAAGCTTCCCAGCCAGAGTGGATGAAGCGAAGGCCTCCTCGTGTGAGGAAGCTACGAGTGATACCACCGATGACATTTCAGGAGCGGTCACCTATGCTAGTGCTGAATTCCTAACGGTAGCAAATACTCTCAGGTGCCAGTACTGTCCTTACGTGGCCAAGTACCCGAGTGCCCTCGCAGTTCACCTCCAAACCCACTCGAACGAGCGGCCATACAAGTGCGACGTGTGCGGCCAGGCGTTCAAATTGAAAAAGTACGTTGAGAACCACAAGCGCATTCATACTGGTGAGAAGAAGTTCAAGTGCAGCTTTTGCCCACATGCTTGCGTGACGAAGTTCGCTGTGGAATCGCACATGCGTCGCCACACAGGCGAAAAGCCGTACAAGTGCGCCCATTGCCCAGCATCCTTTGCCCACAGACACCATCTTGTGCGCCATCTCATACAGAATAAAGACCATGCATGATCTCTAGGGGTCCTTACAGCTCAGCTGTAAAGTGGTGTTTGCGCACCACTTGTTCTGTGCCCTTTTTTTCGTTAGTCCTTCGGACATTTTGCTCAGCACAATAAAATTATAATGCCGTACCAACTAGCCCAAGTTGAAGCTTTGCTGAAGTTCAGCTGAACTGAAACATGTAGTGAAGACTATGCAGTTTCGCTTCCACTAGCAACCAGTCCCTCCAATATTTTTATGCAAGATAAGTTCCATTCCCCAGCACCTTCCATGGCTTTGTTTTACAGCACAAGCTGTTATGAGCTCACAATGACAGCCAATTTTTGTGGCGATGTTGCCCACCGCCGGTGGCTGCCACAGCTGTCGCACTCAATGTGAAAAAATACAAAGGCTCTGGGCAGGTTCAAACCCAGGCATTCTGCATGGCAAGCAAGTGTTCTACCACAGAGCCACGCCGCTGCTTGCAATTTTTTCGGAAAAAGACCCTACACAAGCATCATGTATGGTGAGGAATCCCATTAATAGATGTAATATTGTGAGGCAGAAGAAAAGAATCGCACCAGGATGCGAAGTGCATAATGAGTGGGCGGCTTAAAGCTTTCCACCCATTACAAAGGGCTCAAGCATAATCAATTAATTGTCATCCTCATCATCGCTCGCCGCAGCAAAAACAAAATGTGCAGCTACGTAGGTGTGCATATTGCTTTGGGGACGCGTAGTGGGTGCTTTGCTACTGTGCGAAATGTGATGATTTATTGTGTAGTGGGTACCTCGCAGCTGTGCTTGCAGTAGCTGCCCCAAGAGAGTTTACAACAGGCTCTATGAAAGCTGCTACTCGGCTCAAGCTGCGACTCTCCTGCGTGCTCTACACAGGCCTGGTCTTTTCTCTGCATCGCATACCATCTGGGTACAATTTCCCCAGTTTCTCTTGTTTTGTCAAACAAAAGCCACAGCGATTTGCCACAGTGATTGCAGTGCAAGGCAAGATGGTCATTCATTTCATTCTGCAATTATTAAGGCAAAGGCGTTAAGTCCACTCAAAACTTTGTCTCACACATATTGTGCGTCTTCGCAATCATGAGATGTGTTCAGCAGCTGGAAAACGGACGAAGAATTTCCTATTGAAACACGGCAATGACCAACTACTGTGCTTGCTGCGTAATCATAACTATCAGCTGCTGCGGAAGCCGATGCATCTGAAGCAACTTTCAGCTTCTTAGTCGGCGTTTGTGGTGTCTTGACTTCACTCTTGTGTTTGCGTGCCCAACCTTTTAGCATGAATACGTACGAACTAGCTCAGCTCTCTGTTATTCTAACCTTCACCTGTCTTGCTGAGCAGAGTGCATCATGTTACTGTGATCGATTTGCATTGAGCAGCGCATTACCTGGTTACTATCTCGACACTATTGCAGTGCGAACTACGGTTTCAATATCTTGTCTGATGTGCTTCTCTGTCTGTTGTGCTTTTCGATACGTCTGTATCACCACTGCAGCCAGAGATCGGTCACAGCCAGGATGAGTTCAACACCAACAGAAAGCCTCCATAAAGTAACTTCCTCTCGGTGAATTGTGGTATGCTGCAGGTTTTCATTTTCCCAGAGCAGGTGTCCATGGGCATTTTCTGGAAAATTGGGTCACTATATTTCACTGTGACCAGTTTCTACATCATAGACACCTCAACTCAAGGTGCATGAAATGGCTCGACACCTCGATGCGGCAGCCACTTTTCAATGGGGCGAAATGCAAAAGCACCGATGTAAACTTAGATTTAGGTACATACTAAAAAATTCCCATATGGTTAATATTAACTCGGGGGGGTCTCACAGCTACGACATGCCTCGTAATCATATTATAATTTTGGCATATGAAACCCCAGAATTTACTTTCCTTTAAAGTTTTTTTTTTAGGTTCAGCTCAACCATTCCAAATCTAAAGAGGTGGTGGGTGCAAAGAGGACGGCGCACAGAATGGCAGCCCAGTTTAACACTGGTGAACAATCTGTCGTGCTTGATGATCCGCTGACGACCTTGCACCCTGCTCGCTCCATTCTCAGCACATTTAGATATTCTGAACTGCGCTTCAACACAGATGTGCTGATGATAATGAATTTGACAGCTGAAAAAGGAATGATTCTAGGCTCTCTCACGGTGGTTTTTATTACAGCAACGGTATGAATCCAACTCCAGTGACCACTTTCTTGGCAGAGAAGATTTTGGAGGTTATGACCTAGCAGACCACAGGTGCTGAAAGCAACTGCAGAAGTGCGACCAATGAAAATGGTGCCTTTACAACCAGTGGTTATTGCAGAAGCCAGAATCGCTTTACCATAGTCTTCAAATTAAAACATTCTACTTAATGGGAGAGAAGCATAAGTATCTTGGAAGCTTGCAAGAACGATGCAAACGTTTAACTTTTCTTATCTGTATTCATGCTGAGAGTAAATTGTACTCTTGCTGACAAGTGCAGCAATCTTATGAAAAACGTTGCGTGTACACTTTAAATGATACACGTCCCAAGTGCTACCTTCACGTTTCTACGGGAAATATGGGTACTTTCGGTCTTGCCACAGTGCGAGTGGAACAGTAATTAACCCATTGAGATGCTTAATTTGTACATAATCGTGTGCACCACTTGTTTTGGCTAGTTGTGTCGACTAATGGTGAAGAAAGCGCAAGGCACATTGACCTTTTGATGAAATGAACCCCCTGCATCATAGATGTGTTTTTCATTTAACTTCATTTTGCAGTTCACTGTTGAATATAGCCACATTGCTGAATGCACTACCATGTTCGACGATAGTCCGACGTGCTGCTTTCCGCGAGCCAAGACAAATGTATAATTTTTCTTTGCTCAAAATCAACATAACCGAAAATGAATTTGCCCCTGTATTTCTAGCCCGAGATTTCATTCTATTTATGCAAAAACAGACCATTAATGACTTCAGGATAGATAGATATTTAATTACAATTCAATTACAATTAGTCACTATAACACAAATGAATCAATGTATTATGACATTATTTTTGTTAAAATAGAATATCGAGTGCCTTAAAATAATGTTATGCCAATTTTACGCATTTACAAACAGTTCTTCGTAGGTGGCGTCTGAAAGGGTTAATTGCAACTTAGAAAGTTTATCTGGATGAGGCTTGCTCGTGATTTAGTACATTGCGTACCATAAGCGGTGCCTGGTTGGTATCGTTGGCCAGTGCAATTGCAGCATTGGATACATCTGCACGGAGCAAGCACATTAACCATGTTGTTGCCCCAATAACTGGCTCGTCCACAAGGAGGACTGGACACAGAATGTAGATTTCCCATTTGCTGGGGTGTGGAAGCAAGACGAGCTGAATTCACAAAGTAAATTTATAATTAATGTGCTCTAAACTTATACGTGTTGTACCGGCTATGGCAGTCTTCCACGTAGGTGCACCCATATTGACATCCACTTCCACTGTTCCGCCAAGATTTTGGTCCAACTCCATAGCATCTTTGGAGCCTGGTGTGTTGCGATGCACTCAGCTTCACGAACACATGAACGCATTGTACATTCCACTGGTGTGTCTCGCTGGTCCAACGCTGTCGCCAAATCTTCAGATTTAGCACCAAGAAATGCGAAGACGCTAAAGAAGACACGAGGACACAGTGCTACTAGCAAATGATGATTTATTGCCATGACATGGTCTTGGCATATATACCGTTGTGCAAGCAGGAATGAGGATACCGAAATCACCGTCGCACCACAGATTGTTTAACAGCATTATTTGCGACCGCTACTGCAACGAGAACAGCGTCTTTTTTCAACAATGAAAGAAACTGGTAGCACATGTAACTTTTGCTTCTGTTCACTTGAAACGCCTCGACAATTTCCCTAATCGTCTGATCCAAATTTCTCACAATCACTCTTGTTCTGTCAAACAAAGGCTTACAACCAAAGCACATGCAGTGTGCAACAGTGTGGAAGTCGGTGCCAGTTTCATTACATTGTCAGAGTGTTTGCATATGCAATCATTAAGGCATCTATCTGCCTGTTTGTCCAATATACTCATTCTCGTGCCGACAAAGTGGTACAATAAACACTTCCATGCATGACACAAACTGTTCTCGATGCCTTTCGTTACAGGTATTGCACTTCTGCCTAGGATCATTAACCCTTGAGCACAACCCAAAAAGTTTTGTAGGGCCGAGCAAACGATGTCCAATCCACAATCTCACAAAGATTAGCAAAAATAAGCAAAAGAGTTGGTGTGGACGTTAACACTTATAAAATACACTTTATAGAATACATCCTCGTCCTGTCCAGATAATGCCAGATGTGTTCACAGACTCCTGGTAAAGATGGATCCAAAGTGAATCTTTATCAAGAAATAAAAAGGAGCCTGGCATACGATGTTAAAACGCACAGGAAAAAGGCAAACGAAAAATAACCTGTGTCAACTCTTGAACCGAACCATCATTAAACTCAATGCTACAGGGAAGCAGTCTGAGAAGAACAATGGGCTTTAGAACTCAAGTGAAGTTGTAAAGCCAGTTGTTTACAGGAGAGAATGCGAAGAATATGCAACAGCTTCTCAGCCAAAACATAATGTGGCCTTTTCTTAAGTGGTTGTGCTGCATCAATACTGCACATTACTGAAACAGTACTTCGAAGGTTACTTCATTCAGTACAACTTTTGAATAACCATTAACACGTGCATAAGAATACATAATCATTCACACATACCGCACACTTGCATCTGGATACAGCTCAACCCTCCGGCTCAAGAGCCGGAGGGCGCAGTAACTGGCCCATGACATCAGTCTAGAGTGCACACTCATTGGTGCAGGCTCCTACTCATCCACCTTTGAGAAAAATGCCCCTGACATTAAAGTTGTACCCGACTATAGCCAACTGCACAGATGTTTCAACATTTGTTACAAACTGAAAGAACCTTGGCGTACCGCTTGCACTTCCCCTCGGCGTCACGTGTGTTCTTTCTTTGTCATTCAAGTAGCTCTGTAGCAAATTTCACTAAAGTGTGGACAAACCTGGCCACCTTTAATTTCTCCAAGATCAGAAGCCACAGCAGAGGCGCACACGTTGCACGCTTTCCCAGCCTTTCCCGCAACATCTCACATGCGAACACCATTAGGCGACTGTGTCCTGCCTTGATGAGTTTTACAAACATGGCGATTGAGGTCGTTCTTCCGCGAAAAGTCCCAGGGACATAGTTGGCACTTGAAGGGTCTCTCGCCCGTGTGGACGCGGGCGTGGTCGGTCAGGTGGGCCTTCTGCCTGAAGGTACGGGTGCAGTAGTCGCACTTGTACGGTCGCTCGCCCGTATGCACCCTCTGGTGTCTCTGCATGCTAGTGAGGCAACCTGTGGTGTAGCCGCACACCAGACACTGCCGCAAACGCCTTCCGGCCCTGGAAGAGCCCCGAGGAGGTGGCCGACCGGCATGATGACAAACAGCGGTGAAGTCTACGCAAGCCAAGTGGGTGCATCTTCAGCAAAACACAGAGCAGATGGGAGAGCGACATTCAAAGGCTACAGAGACCTACTCGCCAACATCACCAGACAATACACTTTTTTACAGCGAATAACTTTCCTTTGTAAACAATGCGTTGCTTTTGCACATGCATTGTTTTACACTTGCACTAAAGTTCTATTGTGAGTATTGTCTAACTTACAGCATTCAACTTTTTTTTCAACCTGTTGTTGTATTTTATCCACCCTGCATGGACTTTGTGTCCATAGTATGTATGTATTAAATAAATAAATAAAAAGGGTGTATTTGGGGAGTATTTTTTTCACACAACAGCAATCATCACCTGGCTTGCTCTTGTTTCCTTTCTCGAAAACTGTGTGCTCGCCACTTTCCTATAAAGAGTGCTATGTCATGCTGATAGCTGCACACCGGGTGCGCAGTAAGGAAGGCATGTAAGATAGATGACGATTGTTGTAATGTGGCAGAGAGATGCCCCAAATACACCTTTTCTTTTTAGAGTATAGCCACACTCGGATCAGCCGGAGGTAAACGGATGCTATTAAACTAGTTTTTCATTGTGCTTTTTCTGATTCAATGCATCAATACTAATGAATGTGATTTATGGGGAAGGAACCTGCGCCAGAGACATATGCTCATCAGCTTGATAATAACGCAAGTGATAACTGGCGATTAGTATAAGTCAACACGAGCATATGGCCAAATGAACACTAGACACTGCCCCCACTTACTTCCTCAATAATCCTAGAGTTTGCAACTCTTTATAAACACTTAACCATTCACATTACAAGTAAGTTTTCCGGCAACATTCACACAGTTTCCATAATTAGCACTGCTAATACAACACTGGGATACATCTGTCAAAAAAGTACCTCACGAGTATCTACTGCACTGAAATTTGTCATGTACACAACACTGGTTCACTCAAAACTCGAATATGACACTTCAGTAAAGTACCCAAATACCATAACACTAATCTATTCATTGAAAACATTGCATATTGAAGCTTAGAAGAACTTGTTGCTGGGCGAGTTGGTGCATCTTAATACAAAAGGGATAACTGCGCTATCTGACGCACACGTAACAACCATGGTTGTTGTGTGTGTGTCAGGTAGCGCAGTTATCCCTTTTGTATTGTCATACTGAAGCTGTTTGTTTCAAAATCAGCAAATAAAACCAACCAGCTAACAGAAGTGACACAGAAAAGAAGCACTGACTAGAAATCTTCATGCCCCTTTATAAGGCAGTCCCTTTGAACACTTTTCACAGACTCCAAACTCCATATCCCCTTCAGCGACGGTGTGTATTGTACACATGAACTTCGGAGGCGCGTCACACACAGTGTGTTTCTTAAAATGGCTTGAAACGCAGTGTGTACATTCGTGCAGGCTTCCTGAGTGAACAACTAGCAGTCATTTAACTTCATTGTGCTGCGTATTTCTGCAGAGGATCACTTTGCGGGAGACACTACCATGTTCGATGATCGTTCGATGGGCCGCCTCTACGACCAACGACGAGTATTTTTTTTCTTTGCTCTAAACAAATACGACCAAAAAACAAACTGTGCATGCATTTTGGGCCTAATATCCGATTTTTTTTTTTATGCAAAGGTTGAAGCTGACTGAGTGCAGAATAATTAAATATTTAATTACATGCTAATTAACTTTAATTACTGAAACTAACTCAAAGAACCACATTCCTTCATTTTCTTGCTTGGAATGCAAATTTGACACATTGGCAGACAGTGCATCATAATTCGTGCCTGAAGGGGATATACCTTGCCCCCAAAATTTTGAATCGTTTAACCCTTACAAAGAAGGTACACTGTTGTATAAAACTAACACCTTTTGTCAGTTGCTTGCACTCGGGACTTTTCAGGAGCGGAATCTCATTTGCACCAAGACAGTCAATATCAACGACCATTGTCTCTTCCAGCACTGATATGGCACTGATGTAAGGGTACTTTTTGTATTGGTTCCCTTTATTTTCATTTTTTTTCCCCCATTTTTCCCAGTCCTCTCTTAATGCCTGCTGTCCCTAATTGTACGTTAAATAAGTATAACAGCTACAACAAAGCTGTTTGCAAGTACCTTCTGTGACCATACGTGCCTATTTTCACAAAGCTCTAAGTGTCACTCGTTTTGATAATGCAAACATTGCCCTATTTTTCTGATACACCTTCACATCTGCCTTGTGAAGATTTCTTTCTACATTTACCATCAACAAGTGGCAAGCCCTTCAGAGGGAAGCGGTTTACTTCAAGTGCTTTTAATACTTCAGCTGCAGTTTGCCTGTGAAGGCCATGGAGTAAAAGCTTTCTCTTGTGGTCTGAATGTGTTGGTTCAGGCTGCAGTATATGCAAGTGTACAAGCAATCGACATGCACAGGGTTCATGGGGGGTTACAGGCAGCTTTTGCTATCTTCAGCGAGCAAGAAATGTTATGCCACTTGTCTTGCAGAGGGGTTGTCTGTATGCTGATCAGAAATGTGCCGTCTTATCATCCCTGCAAGAGAAAGGACAATTCGTTTCAGTACAAGAACTACATTGGGAGGCAATTCATTATCACCATTTGCACTTCTCACATCTGCCAGCTAACGATTGCTGGGTAAATGCACCGGTTTGATTAATGCACATATCATGCTACACTCTTCATTAATTCTGGGCACTACATTGTCTCAAGGCTCACCCTTGTTTTGAGGCAATTATAGAGAGCTTCATGCGACATTAATGCACAGCGTTTTTTAGCATACTGTACACCCTCATCAAATGTTCTATGCATCTACATGGTATACAAACACTACTGCCCCCAGCATCTGGAAAATGTGCAGCACTCTACAATAGAAACTGGCTAAAGTGCTTTCGGTTATGGACAGCACAGATGTTCTATTCCAACTCTGCTAAAGGGACCTGCAATAAGCACTATGAGACTAATTAATGTTGTTTCTGTGCGCTCCTCTTCAATGCAATGATCACTGCCACTTATACTCAAGCAATAATGTGCCTCTTATAGTGGCATAATCATTGTTACATACCTAATAATCACTAGTCACACAAATAATGACAGGATATACCAAAAGAAGTAATTTTCTTTGCATCTACAAGACAGCAGCAGGAAACTGTCGACACTAGGTCCTCTTTTATGAATTTCCTTCCACTGTGCAAGCAAGTGCAGAGCTTATTTGGCAACATCAGCATGCAACACTTTGTCAACCCATAGCATCACAGGTGTTTATGTGTCAAACATGACATAATGAGGTATAACTGTACATTTCTGTACACTAGACAGCAACAGCCGTACATTTTCAAAACTTTGTATGTGCAGGGAAAGGAGTTTATAGGATTCTCAAAAAATATTGCATAACAGTCTAGTTTTACAGGGCAGCCATTACAGATCTACATAATTATGTTGGCTGCATGCTTAGGTACGGTACAGGCAGCACCATGGAAATGAAGGCTGCAAGCCCAAACTGGGCAGATATTACTTTTCACTGAGCCTGTAAACACGTCCTTACCCTGTGCTGTCTGGAAAACGGAACTCTCCCCCACAAGTACACTTGGTCATGCCAAATCTCACGGTGGCTGGGACCGTACGCGGTGCCATTGTCGAAAACCAGTTCACGGCAAATGGTCGCTGGCCATTGCCTGCTTGCCACATGCTTTCACGGGTAATAGAATTGATTAATTTTCGTGCAAAGGTGACAGGCACCTCAACTTTCACAACCTATACAAGTGGGCATGGAACCAGATATCTTGTACCCTTTCTTAGGTATTATCAATGAGATATAATTTTCTGTGGACAATGTTACATAACAGAATAGTGTTGTCGACAACCTGAAGAGCATCACAAAGAGCCATCACAGCAAGCAAAACGGTGAAAAAAACAAAATCGCACAATGGGCCAGACGACCAATTCAAGTTTCTGACCGATTGTGATGTGACTGAGCGATAACAAACTGCCCATTGTGTAAGGGCCTCACTGAGATTAGGTTCATTGCGTTTCACACATGCCAGTATCAGTGAGCGTCTGCTGCATGAATATGCATTAAACTACAGAAACCAGGAGGAAGTGGCACCATAAGTGACAGAATGTGACAATCTGTGTCCACAAAGCAAGCTGTAACCAAGTGGAGCTGCCATTGGGGCAAACTGTTTGTACATGTTTAGATAAACAACACAACAGTGACAGGGAGGAAACACAGACAGTTGCCACGGTGGCCCAGTGGTTACAGCGCTCGAATTATGACAGCCAATGCGCGGGTTCGATTGAAGCCACGGTGTTGCATTTTGATGGAGGCAACTCTTGAGAACTGTAGACTTAGATTTAGGTGCACGTTACAAGGCCTTGGTCTGGCCAATACTCGAATATGCATCGATTGTTTGGTCACCTCACCACAAACATGACATAGCTATGTTAGAATCTGTTCAAAAAAAAGCAATAAGGTTTATTTTTCGTCACTATGACCGGCAGTTCTCGCCTAGTTCGCATGCGCATGTTTTATCGCTGCAGTCTCTTGAACATCGGTGCACTTGCGATCGTGTCGTCCTCCTGCATAAGATAGTTCACACCGGCTTGAGTGTTCTAGCGCCCATTTCTTTCGTTGCAGCTTCTGAACGCCGTACCCAATGGTTCAATCACCTAAATATTATGCCCTCTAGAGGTAGTCTTAATTGTTTTAAGTTCTCTTTTTTTCCACGGACCGTGGATCTATGGAATGAGCTTGATGGGTCTCTGCACAGACTCGATGCTCAGCAATTTGAAAAAGAGTTGTGCAATCATGTAATTTGTTAAACTGTATCCTTTTTCACAGTGTTGAACATTTGTATCCACTCCTGCTATGTCCCAATAACTGAGATGGCAGTATTTGTAAATAAAATAAATAAATAAAGAAGAACCCCCAGTGGTCTAAATTTGCGGAGCCCTCCACTACGGTGTGCTTCATAATCACATTGTGGTTTTGGGATGGGAAACAGACATCCCCCTGATTTGGCCAGTGTTCCATGCTGTAATGTTGCGTGTTGTTTTCTCTCGTTTTTCAGCCAGCACTGCCTATCTACACTGTACAGTGAGCCATGCCGTAGAAGGATATTTAAATGTATACCATTTCCTCGAATGCACAGGCTATTTCGCACTTAGGGGAAAACTCGGAGTGCATTGCAATGTGCTTCAAGTTTTTCCCTAAGTGTGAAACAGCCTGTACGGTACTGACAAATTGAAATAGGACATTTGGAGCACGTGGCCGCCGGTACATGCAGCGCCTCTCGTGGGTGCTAGTGGAACCAAGGTGTTGCATTGTGGCATGGAGCGAGGGAGAAAACATCTATGCAGCAGAATTGCTCCTTCCGGTTGCCAGCCTGCAGCTCACCACACTGCCAGCGTGGCGCTGCAAGGCTTACGCGCTTTGTTATGCCGAACGAAATGGCTTGCCCGCGTGCACCTCCTATATTGCGCTGCGAACAGAGGACGCTCTCGTTAGATGCGCTTTGGCGATGTGGCACACATGCTGTGAAAGTAATACACCGGATTCAGCTAAGCAGGTTGCGTCTTACATGTGTTCGTCGACGCTACATCAGCCGCTGCTTGCGACACAATGCATAGTGGGCACGTCGAACGTGCGCGAAGAAAGCGGGAAGAACACAGACATTATTTTACTTTACCACGATTGAAAACCGCGATGATAGCAGGCCCTGCACTTGAATGTTGGCAGAATGCAATGCTTACATGCACGCTGTAAGGTGCAATCTCTTAGCTGGATCCTGTGTCTCACTTGCACAGCATGCATGCGGCATCGCCAAAGCGCATGTAACGAGAGTGTCCGTTGCTCTCGTCGCAATATAGGGGGTGCGCACTGGCAAGTCATTTCAGTTGGTATACATAATTTTCATTGACATCACCGTGGTCGCCATCTTGGAGTACTAGCTGCTTGAGATGCTGCGTGAACTCTTGCTCGAACGCGAGGAGAAAGAAACGGTGACATCATATCAGTGCTAGGTGCCCCCTCGCGTTCCCTTGTGTTCCCCCTGGCAAACAGAAGAAAGCGGGGAGAGCACAAAAGAACACGGGGACCGAATGACTGCGTGTCCCCCGCACTGACACTCTCTAATGAGATAAAAAGTCACGGTGGCTGCCATGTTGAAGTACCTAGCGCAGAAAACCTATCTGTGATGTCATGTGAAAACTATGTATACAAAAGCGTGCAAGCATTGCAGCGCCACGCTGGCAGTGTGGTGACAGTGAACGATACAGGCCGGCTCGTCGGTGACCAGAAGGGGCAATTCTGCTCCACAGATGTTCACCCCCTCGTTCCATACCAGAATGCAACACCTTGGTTCTATGACCGGTGGGCAGATGCTTGTACCGGCGGGCAGACGCTCCGAGTGTCCTATTTCAATCCATGAGTACTGTACATATTCAAGGAAAGGGAAAGAATGCATACAAGTGTGTGACCTGACACACTGGATTCTTCTTGGCATTTCAAACAGTGCAAGTCTGTACAGCGAGAAGAGGGAAGTAGTGAGAAAGACCGCATTGGTTAGTCCTATTGCAACCCGTCTTAGTGTTTTTTTTTTCTTTTCGATTTTTTTTCGCGTAATATGGATGTAATACGGATCTTGAGAAGTCGTCCCGTGTAAGTTTCGGTATAATGCAATGGGAAGGTGCTTCTGCTTACAAGAATTTTGTCCAGCCCCAACATAAGAACGCGCATACTGCCACATCACAGTCCGTAAGCAAAACCCGTGACAGCGTCCGATTTGCACGATAACTAAAACAGAACCAAATAAGAATTCATGAAGCGCCGCAATGGCATAGAAGGCAAGTTTCCATGCAGCGCACTTAAGTGTGATGCACTTCAAACAAGCAAAAATAAAAGAAGAGGGCACGCTCTATTCGATAACGACATGGGACAACTTCAAAACTGCTTTCAGTCATGGACGCGGTAGACCAAGACCGTTCAGCATTTAAGTTAGCGGTTCGAGAAGCCTTTGACATCTTCGTTAAAACTCGAAAGTTTTTCGTCGGCAGTGATCGTCGTCGACGCTGAAGTGCACATCCGTGCAGTGCAATTTGTACGCAGTCGCTGGGCCATCACTTTCGTTCATTCCTGTAACACTTGGGCACAAAACAATCCGAGGCCATATCCCCCGCTGTGGGTATGCAGAATGAACACTCCAAGGTCAAAAACAACGTCGAAGACTGCACTGTGCTCTTATAAACTATCTACGCGTCACCTTTCAAACGATTGCCCATCAGCATCCGCGCACGAAAGTCGAAACTTGTTCTTGCTGTTGCTGATAACGATGAAGCTTTCTTGTAAATGTCAACAAGCATGATGCGTGAAAAATATTTGAAGTGACTTATTTAATTGTTTACGGACGCACTTTATAAATCTATAACGTTTCTTTTCAAACTATGGTAAAGAAAATTCTTTCAGCAGTTGGAACAAGTTTACTAAGAAAACAAAATTCTCCAAAAAAGCTCTGTTACATGAACGTTCAGTGCAATAAATAAAATTTTTGTGATTTTCTTTTGGTTTGTGCTCGAGTTTCTGTAACCGACTTCGCAACCCGTTCTAAATGTGAAAGCCCGATGAACATCGCAATGTATTATGTGGCTCCAAAATACAGTGTTCTAGAAGTACTCCAAAATCAAATATGTTGCTGCCGGCAACAGAAAATTTGATTGCTGGAGTCCAGTAATCAAATTAGTACTGCTCGTTTCGGCAGTAGTGGTTGTTTCGCCTGCCTTGTTGGTTAGCTTGATACGTTTTTGCATAGAGGACAGACGAAGCAGAGCCGCTACTGGCGCCGGTTGTGCGTTATGGTGGCTCCTTTGTCGTCCTGCAGTTGCAGCGTGCGCGAGTTGTCCCGGGAATGAAGCAAGCGGTACGAATACGATCGAGCTTCTTTGCGATTGCGACTGGCCTTCTCTCGCAGGATAGAAAAAGAGCTGAAGGAGCCACTTGCGGTCGAGAAATTCGACTCAGAGCAGTTCTCTAACGTAAGTGCCACAAAGTACAAGCTGACTGCAGTGACAAAGCGCCTATCCGTGCCTGGTGCCATTCGATAGCCTAAAGCGTTTTGCCGTCGCAGGCCCACTCAGCAGCCATGGTGTCCGAACCTGGACAGCGCTCGGCGGTTTCAGCGGGAAGCTCATGTATCTGTAGACATCGCTGCTGTGAAATTGCGAGCAACATATTACAGCTTGCAGTCTCGCGCAAAAAATTAGGCAGCTTCGCACTAATGCTGCCAAGCCTGAAGGAAGTGCCGAGCTGGGCGGCCTTTGTTGATCTTTAGTTCTCTCTTTTTCTCTCTGCGTATTTTTTTTCTTTTTCCTCTCTCTGTAGTTCTGTTTATTTATTTCTCTCAGGGGCGCAGCCAGAAATTTTTTCCGGGGGGGGGGGGGTTCAACCATACTTAATGTATGTTCGTGCGTGCGTTTGTATGTGTGCGTGTATATATATACGCAAGCAAAACTGAAAAATTTAGGGGGGGGGTTGAACCCCCCCCCCCCCTGGCTACGCCCCTGATTTCTCTCTCTATTTCTTTCCTCTTTCTATTTTTCTTCTATTGGGGATATGTACTGAGCCTTGATCCGCAAGGCGGCAACACCCAGCGTTGTCTAGAACCGAGGTCAGTTGCAAAACTGAGCGATGTTGCGCGGTGCCGCCGCCATCAGCGACAGGGCACGTTGGCCACGATCCGTGCCAAAGCCCTAGGCACTTAGACCAGTTAGCACCGCTCCCTGTAGCTTGGCTGAAATCACGCACAGTTTTGACAGCCTGTCCAATACTTTGTTGATCCTTTGTGAAAAGGGCTACATCGTCGGCATATGCAAGAAGCTTGACCTCAACTGCATGTAACCGGAAACCATTGATCCTGTTGTTGTTGATGGCCTTCAAGCACAATGTTAGGCTGAGGCGGCAACCCTGACGAACCGAACGTTGCACACTAATGGGGGCCCCCAAACTCTTATTTACGATCAATCTCGTCGTGCAGTTTCGGTACACCAGGGCCACTCCCTCGCAGATAACAGAACCGACGTTAGCATGATTTAAAACAGCCAGCAAAATTCTGTGATCAACACAATCAAAAGCCTTTTCCAGATCAATCTGTAATATGGCGACCTGCTCATATGAAAAATCACAATATTCCAGTATGCTCCGCGCTTTATGGATGTTTAGGACAATAGATCGCCCTTTGATGCCACATGTCTGGTGAGGCCCGACGATGTCCTGTATGACTGTCTGCAATCTTCGAGCCAATACTTTCATATAAATTTTATACTCAACGTTTGTTAGGGCTATGGGTCTATACGCTTTTACAGATCTGAGTTTATGTACACAGGGGTCCACTGTTAAAGGGAACATCGGAGCGCGTGACGGCCGGTCGGCGCCACCGCCAGCCGGCGGCTGCAACGAGTTTTGCGCAGGCGCAGTTAGCTCCGTGAATGGTACTCTTTCGTCGTCCTCTACCGTCTGCTGCCACGCCACGAATCGTAGCGAAGCGAGTCGTTCACGCGACAAAAGAGCACCACTCACAGCGCGTACTGCGCCTGCGCAAAACTGGTTGCAGCCGCCCGCCGGCGGTGGCGCCAACCGGCCGTCACGCGCTCCCTTTAACAGTGGACCCCTGTGCACATCCTCGGTCTTGCGTATGAGAACCGTATGGGATGACCTGTATGATGGAGGCAATGTGTTTATTTGTACGCTTCGTTAAATATACAACTGTCAGAATAGGGCTAAGTTCGTGTTTAAACATTTTATAAAAGACGGCAGTGAGTCCGTCCGGTCCAGGTGACTTTCCAGGATTTAACTTATCTATAGCATGCTCAACTTCGGCCACTGTTATTGCGCACTCCAAACCTTCTTTTCTTTCGTCTTCCAGACGGGGTATAACCAGACAAATTCATTTTTGAATCTTTCCAAGTCTACGTCGTGCAATGCGAACAGCGCCCGATAATGTTGTGCAATGCGAACAAGCCCGGTCGCCGACGCGTAGGTACGGACGCAGTCCGCGTCCGCGTGTCCGTAACACCGGCACTTCGAACACCGGGGCACCCTGCAGTCCCGGCGAACGTATCTCGTGCCGTGGCAGCGCAGGCACTGCATTGCACGCCCGGGCACCACCACGAGGGCCAACTCGCCAGCGACACGAACCTGGTGGGGCAGGTCGTCGACCTTTACTCCCGGCTTTAGCTTCAGCAACACAGTCCTTGTGGTACAGTACTTGTGGTGGAGCCCTTTTCTCGCATGCCTTGTACGCGCCAACGCTCTCGGGTAACCTCGGTGACGTTCCCGAATGCAGCGAAAGCGGTCCGGATGACGTCGTCTTGGACGCCGTGAAGCATCCAATGCAGGCGCAGTTTGACCTGCTGGTCCTCAGGGTCGAAAACCACACACCGGCGGCCTTTGACACACCGGCGGCCTTTGACCACACACCGGCGGCCTTTAACCGCTGCTAATTTCTTCGTGGCTTCACCGGTTTTCAGTGTCACCGCCCAGACGTGGTTAATCTGGTACGCCCCTAACGCCACGACGTCAGGGAGCACATCAGCAATGGCGAGAGCGTCTCGGAAGTCTTCCACCTTGTAGGGCCGCTCACGCACGTCTCCTTACAAAAACAACGTATTGAGAACAACACGGCCAGTGGGCAGAGTAGGCAGCACAATCTCGTAATCCTTATCATCTTCGGCAGCCATCCTGTTACCGCGGCCGGCACGGGCCGCTGTCGCCGCTCCATCGGAGCCGTTCATTCTGCGACCGTTCGCTGGCGCGTCCGGAAGTAGAATGCATCCATGGTATGGCCGATGGCGGGAGGCACTGCCTCACAACGCTACTTGTAACTACTAATGTGATGGATGGATGGATGATGGAACTTTATCAAATATAGTCCTGTGCTGAATTGTTGAAGTGTGACCATAGGTCGGCAAACTCACTCATGAGTCGACTCACTCAGACTCAGATCGGCCCCTGAGCCTGAGTTTGAGTGAGTCCGGGCGAGTAATATTTTGGTGAGTTTGAGTCCAAGTGAGTCCGGTTGAGGAAATTTTTAGTGAGCCTGAGTCCGAGTGAGTCCGGTTGAGGAAAATATTGGTGAGTGTGAGTCCGAGTGAGCCCTAAGCGCAAAATATATTTCTTGAGTGAGTCTGAGTGAGCTGCACCCTTTATTGCCGACCTATGGTCCTATCTATACTCATCTTCAGCATTACTGTCAGCCTTATATCGGATATACGTTTATACTTAAATCTATTCACATATATCTAAACGCACTCACGTTCAAGTGCCACCTGAATATTTATTAGTCAGAGACGTGAATTGGGAGGGGTGCCGTGACCTCCACCCCGCGAAGTCTTTCACAAAAAGTTCTTGATAAAAATATCTCGTTTCAGTCGGGTACTTCATAAAAATGTCCTTACTGGATTACTGGTAACTCGTATTTGAAGGTATATCATCAAAAGGCGTATCGAAGAGCACCGATAATGTGAGACACTGGCATTAAAGAACATTGACACCAAGATCGAAAAAAAGGTATTTCGACGCTCACGGACTCATGAGTCCACTCACTCAAGCTCACTCATGCTCAAGACAAGCCGTGAATCTGAGTCTGAGTGAGTCCGACTGAGTAATATGTCGATGAGTTTGAGTCCGAGTGAGTCCGGTTGAGAAAAAGTTACGCGAGTCTGAGTCCTAGTGAGTCCGGTTGAGGAAAGTTTTGGCGAGTCTGAGTCCGAGTGAGCCCTCAGAGCAGAATATATTTGGTGAGTGAGTCTGAATGAGCTCCAACTTTTTTGCCGACCTATGAGTGTGACTCATAAAAATAAAGAACCGCAGTAGACATTGAAGAGAATAACTAAAAAAGCAGGAAAAAAGAAGGTGCCATCAGCACTCGGTGTTCCCAGGTGGTCTCCCTCCCAAGTACTGACCTGCTGCTTAGCTTCGGGGATCGGACGAGAACCGGCGCATTCAGCATGGTATGGCCGATTTTTTTTTTTTTATTGCCTGGCTTGGACATTGTACAGGGCAATCATTGCACACTCACATAATACAATAAAAAGGAACAAGCATTGCCATCAGTCCCATTTGGACTGATGTCGTCCTCTTAAAAATACTTAAGGGTTGCCAGAGGTTCAAACCTTGACAACCATTCTGGCTCGATCTCCTGTATTTTACTGCACTCAATGAATGCAGACATGCTTTGCCTGAAATAAATCACTGCTGGCTTTGCATCCGGGTCGAAGTGGTATCCGGCCATTCGCGCACGCCATATACAGTGGAGACCGGTCAACATCGATCACTACATCAAATGGGACCCCCTCATCATTCGTTACTGCGAGATACCTTATCCCGTGTGGATCCAGTGGGAAATCCTTCTTTATTGTCCTCTGCAAAATGTCCCAAAAATGTACCCCTTCCCAACAATGCAAAAAAACATGGTCTATGGTTTCTGGTTTCTCACATATCAAGTGACCCCCATGGTGTAAAAAAGCCCCGTTCCTCTGTGAAAGTCTTTACCGATAGTGTTCCTGTGTGTAACTTAAAGAAAAATGTTTTCACCCCTGTAGGTACCTGCATGTTTTTCACCCGCTTCGGTACATTTTGTCCCGGTCTTCCACTGTATATGGCCCTGTACAATGGTACTGGCAAAACCAAACACGTACATCTTTGTACAATTCTTTTCTTCTAACACTTGCTAGATAATCCAACGAAAAACGAACAGATAAAAAACGTACACACCACTTCCTTGAGATAGCCACGCAACGTCACGGGCCGGCTATCCGTAGTAACAACAAGATCTGGTAAGGCACTGCCTAACCTGAGCTGGCATACCGTACGCAAAAACGGATCCCTGACGTCACGGAAAAACAAAAATCTATTTACTAATTGTCTCACAAATAGGTGTTGTTGTTGTTGTTGTTGTTTGTGGTTATGTAGAGGAAGAGACGCTTATTTCTGCAACCCAATCGGGAGCACGGCGCAGCGTCTTGGGGGAGGGGGAAGGGAAATGAAAGAGGATAGTGGTGTGTAGGATGTGATTGTGTCTCGTTCGCCGTGGCCGGAGCAGCAGGGAAGACGGCAGCAAGGGCAGGGGCGGCAAGTTCCCGGCTCATCTGTAGGCGGCTATTCCCGTCTCGTCCAGGAACTCCACCAGGCTCCGGAGTGCTGGCAGGTGGGGACGCGACGGGAAGAGCAGGTTGCGCCAAACCGAGACCCCCGTCCTTCACGCGCCTGAACAAATTGGTCCGTCTGCACCTTTCCCATTCCGAGCCCTATATAAAAACTGCGAACACTCTGTGCAGCCTTTGCACGTTGATCCTTGAACAATGTAGCACCTGCATCACATACCACAGTTTAGTGATAAAAAACATGTTGCACACAGTAGCCCTAGCAAAAACAGACAGGTTCATGCCTTTCCACCTGTCTGCTTTTTCCTTCGTCTCTTTTGTTTGACGCGACCAATACTCCTCGCTGCCGTTATAACATTCAAGGGGAACACCGAGGTACTTTGTCGGTGTTTCCGTCCAGTGCACATTCGCAAAATGGTCCGGCTTTGAAGGCCACCTTCCGTGCCAAATCCCAAGGGATTTCCCCCAGTTGACGCGACTCCCTGTGACGCTACAAAAATGTTTCACAACACGTACCGTTTCCTCTACACTTTCTTTGTCCGTACAACACACCGCAATGTCATCTGCATATGCCAGCAGCTTAACTTCCACTGCCGCCAAGCTGAAGCCACGTATTTTTTCGTTTTCCGTTATCGCTAAGCACATCGCTTCGATGTAAATACAAAACAAAAGTGGACTGAGGGGGCAGCCTTGACGCACAGAACGCATTACGCGAATGGGGGCCCCCAAAGACTTATTAACAATTAAACGTGTTGTGCAGTTCTGGTACGCCAAGGCCACTCCCTCCTTGATGATGGAACCAACATTAATATGATCTAAGATGACAAACAAAATATCATGCGCAACACAATCAAAAGCTTTCTCCAGGTCTATCTGGAGCACAGCAACGCCAAGTAAATCCTCGTCACAACACTTTAGCACACACCGCATCTTGTGAATGTTTGAGCTAATAGTTCTGCCTTTGATTCCACAAGTTTGGTGCTCTCCAACAATTTCTTTAATGACACCTTGAAGTCGCGCTGCCAGAACCTTCATAAAAATCTTGTAGTCAACACTGGTCAGCGATATGGGCCTATACGATGTCACCAGTTTAAGTTTTTCCCCTTCGTCCGTTTTAGGAATTAATATCGTATGCGCTTTGCTGAAGGAGGGCGGCAGAGTTTTCCGTTCGTACGCCTCATTGAACAGCTCAGCTAACCCCGGGGACAGTTCTGTTCTAAACGTCTTATACCATGCAGCGGTTAGGCCATCGGGTCCCGGTGACTTTCCGGGGTTCAGATGACCAATCGCGCGTTCCACTTCGTCTTCCGTTATTTTGCCTTCTAAAAGCTTTTTTTGTGTCGTCACTAAGCCGCGGCATGCGCTTAAAGGGGTACTGGCACGAATATTTTTAGTTGTCGTTTTTTTGCGTCAAGTGAAAGGTCAAGCCCTCAAGAGCCTAGAAAAGGTAGTGCTAAGCACGAGTGCGCCCTGAAAAAGTAATTACAGTATGTTTTTCAAAGCTAGTGTCGGTTCCTACTGTACCCTGACGTCACAACACGGTATGAGCTTCTCTTCACGTGCTCGCACAATATATAGTGACGTTTCCACGGCCGCTCCGCACCGTGGCTCCGTTGGTGACGCACAAGCGGTCATTTTGGAAGTTTTGATGACGCACAAGCGACCATCTTGGAAGTTTTGGTACCTAACGTCATCACAACTAGCCAGACTGCTGCGTGAAGTCACCGAAATTTGTACTGTAGCCTGACGTCAAGGTAGTGTCGATGTCAGTAGGCTTTCCATGGAAACATTGACTTTAATATCAAATTAAAATATCTTATCAGCATTTGCTGAGCTTCACACTTGCTCAGAGTCGTCTCTGCATATAGGAGATTTGTATGGCAGAGTAAACTCGCCTTCGAAAAAGGGTGTCAGTGCCCCTTTAAGAAACTCTTCTTTAAAACCATGTACATTCGCTTTTCGAACTGCAAAAAGTGACTGGTAATACGCAAAAAAAGCCCGTTCGATGGTTTCATTGTCGCTAGCGAGAGTCCCGTTGCAATAGACATTATCGATGTGGTTTCGCCGTCCTTGCGCTTTTTCGAGACCAAGCGTCCTTTTAGTGGGCGTCTCCCCCGCGACAAGATCCTTTGCTTGAGCGCGAACCCAGGCGCCTTGATAACGCTCTCTGTCATGCAGTTCTAATTTTGCCTTGACACTGCGCACCTCGTCTTTACAAGTCCCAGGCTCCCGACTTTCTAGGGCTATCAGCTGCTGCAGTGTTTTCTTCAGACTTCTTTCTTTTATTTGCGCTTCGAATTTTAGCGTGCTCGATCTGTCTAGCGCTTTCATTTTCACCTTCTGCTTTAAACACTCCCATTTCTCTGCTACTGTTTCAGTTTTTTCCATAAGCACTTCATTGATGGTCTCGTGCACTGAATCTAAAAATGGTTCATCTTTTAATAACAATGCGTTCAGTTTCCATAAATCCCAGTTGAAAGCCTTACGCTGTTTCTTCATGCCTATGCGACACACAACCAAACAGTGATCTGAAAACGACACTGGCTCAACCGAAAAATCGTGACACATATCTAGGGATAGGTATATGCGGTCTAAACGCGCATGGCTTTTGCCTTGAAATCGCGTGTACATCACTTCGCGATTTGCTGCGACACATTCATACACGTCATCCAAGTCATTTTCGTTTATTAATTTGCCTAGCACGTCACTGCTTTTGTCACGAACGCCAGTGCTATTGACTCTATCGCGAGCACTTAAAACACAGTTGAAATCCCCTAACAAAACCACCCTCTTATCACACTTTGTCCACTGAAACAGGTTAGACAAAAACTGAGCACGCTCTTCTACACTATTCGGTGCGTACACGCATATTACTCTGAATTCAGTGGCACCATAAACAAAGTCACAATAAACAATTCTGCCCGACTGGCATGAAAAAACACTTTGCACAAGAAGGTTTTGCAATTTCTTCACAAAAAGAATACAACCCGCGGACTTTCCTATCGCGTGGCTTACGACCGCGTAATATCGGTCAGTGAAACGGCGCACCATGCTCCCGGTCTCCTCCTCTCCGTCTACCTTGGTTTCCTGGACGGCTAGGACGTCTATGTCTTGGTCTGTGATCAACCGCAAGAGCTGACTTTGCCTACGCCTAGCCGCCAACCCTCTGACGTTAAGCGTAGCTATGCTGAATGGCGGAGTCAATGCCATGGTGACTTATTCGCTAAAGGAGTAGGCCCGGAGCACTCGCTATGCTGAATGGCGGAGTCAATGCCATGGTGACTTATTCGCTAAAGGAGTAGGCCCGGAGCATGGTGCTTACCTTTCACGACCAGCCCTCTGCTAGCCGCCTCCAGGACCATCCTGCTTCCCGGCGCTGTTTTCCTTTGCCTTGTCGGCCAGTCTCCTGTCGGTGGGGACTTTCGGCTTAGGTTTGAGACTAAGCCGCCTCCCTTGCGGCGCCTTCGCAGGCGGCTCCTGGCTGTTGGTGGACGACGCCCCGTCCAGCTCTCCCGAGTCGTCGACGCTTTAGCGTGGCGCTGGTCACGCACATCTCGTCCTCGCTGTCCGCCGCCGTCTCTCCCTGACCCTCCGTTGTGTCGGCTGTCCCCACTGGAACCACGTCCGTCTCGACCCGCTCAGGCTCGACCTCTGACGGGGCGCTGGCCGGTGTAGTCGAATGCTGGAGAGTCTCCGGAACCTTGGGTGTGTCTGCCGGCGCCGCCCCTCCAGTAGTCACAGGGACCACTGGGCTTCCGACCCCTTTGGCGGCGTCCTCTGCCTCGGCCGCGTCCATGACGTGCTCAGCCATCGCCTCGTTCTTCGCTGGCCCCATTGCACTGGCGTACGTTCGAACACAATCGGCCTCGACGTGTCCGAAGCGTTTGCAGCGTGAGCAACGGGGGACCTTGCACTCTCGGCGGACGTGCCCTGTGCCTTGGCAGCGCAAGCATTGCATCGGCCGACCAGGCACAACCAGCAAGGCCAGTTCTCCATCGATCCTGATCTGGTGCGGAAGGTCTTCGACATTGACGCCGCTTGTCAGCTTCGGGAGGGCTGTTCTTGTGGTCGAACACTTGTCGGCAATGCCCGGGACACGCCACCGCTCACGGCTCACCTCCACGACCTTGCCGAAAGCCGACAGCGCCGTCCGTACTTCTTCGTTGCTCACCCCGTGAAGCAGCCAGTGAATTCGCAGCCGCACCTGCTGGTCCTGTGGGTCGACGACGACGCAGCGCCGCCCCTTTACCTTGCAGCTCCTTCAAGGCGAGCAGGCGTTTCGTGGGAGCGGCATCATTAAATGTCACCGCCCACAAGTGGTTAACCTGGTACGCACCGAGGCTTACCACATCCGGCAGCAGGCCCGTTGGCGTCAATGCGTCCCTGAAATCTTCGACCTTGTATGGCCTCGCTCGTACATCACCGTGTAAAAACACGGTGTTGATAACAAGTCGTCCTTTTGGCAATTGCGGCAAAATAAACTGGTATTCGTTATCCCCGTTCCTGTTTCCGCGGCTAAGATTGGCCGCTGTCGCCGCTCCGCTGGAGCCCACGATCCTGCGATCCGTTCAGCATCGGCTGCCGGAAGCAGAATGTGATGGTATGGCCGATGGCGGGAGACACCGCTTTACGACACTATTTGTAATGTGCTCTTGTCAATAACATCAATGTGTAATTATTAAAGTGTGACCAATGAGTGCGACTAATAAAAATAAAAAACAGCAGTATACAATGTAGAGAATAACTAAAAAAGCAGAAAAAAAAGAAGGTGCCATCAGCACTCGGTGTTCCCAGGTGGTCTCCCTCCCAAGTACTGACCGAGCCCAATGCTGCTTAGCTTCGGGGATCGGACGAGAACCGGCGCATTCATGGCGGGAGACACCGCTTTACGACACTATTTGTAATGTGCTCTTGTCAATAACATCAATGTGTAATTATTAAAGTGTGACCAATGAGTGTGACTAATAAAAATAAAAAACAGCAGTATACATTGTAGAGAATAACTAAAAAAGCAGGAAAAAAGAAGGTGCCATCAGCACTCGGTGTTCCCAGGTGGTCTCCCTCCCAAGTACTGACCGAACCCAATGCTGCTTAGCTTCGGGGATCGGACGAGAACCGGCGCATTCAGCATGGTATGGCCGATGGCGGGAGACAGCGCTTTACGACACTATTTGTAATGTGCTCTTGTCAATAACATCAATGTGTAATTATTAAAGTGTGACCAATGAGTGCGACTAATAAAAATAAAAAACAGCAGTATACATTGTAGAGAATAACTAAAAAAGCGGAAAAAAAGAAGGTGCCATCGGCACTCGGTGTTCCCAGGTAGTCTCCCTCCCAAGTACTGACCGAGCCCAATGCTGCTTAGCTTCGGGGATCGGACGAGAACCGGCGCATTCAGCATGGTATGGCCGATTTTTTTTTTCTTTATTACCTGTCTTAGGTACACAACATATATTACAATGAAAACTTGTCGTAAACCACCCAATGTACAAAGTACATACGGTGACTATGTAGTCAACCAGCATCGCGCTGGTATCGTCAGGCTAAAATTCCGACAAAGTGACAAGTGGCTCAACTCTTGAGAGCCACTCAGGCGGTTCCGGTGCCGTTTTATAAATCTCAATATACCAGTGCACACTTTCTCGGAAATAAGCTCGGGCAGGCCTCGCATCCTTGTCAAAATGCTGACCTGCCATTCTCGAGCGCCACAAAGAGTGGAGGCCCAAAAGCATGATTGCGTCAAATGGAACGTCATCTTCGTTCTCTACACTCAAAAAACGAATACCGTGCGAGTCTAAAGGAAAAGGGCGATTTAGCATGGTATGGCCGATGGCGGGAGACACCGCTTTACGACACTCTTTGTAATGTGCTCTTGTCAATAACATCAATGTGTAATTATTAAAGTGTGACCAATGAGTGTGACTAATAAAAATAAAAAACAGCAGTATACATTGTAGAGGATAACTAAAAAAAGCAGGAAAAAAGAAGGTGCCATCAGCACTCGGTGTTCCCAGGTGGTCTCTATCCCAAGTACTGACCAAGCCCAATGCTGCTTAGCTTCGGGGATCAACCGAGAACCGGCGCATTCAGCATGGTATGGCCGATGGCGGGAGACACCGCTTTACGACACTATTTGTAATGTGCTCTTGTCAATAACATCAATGTGTATTTATTAAAGTGTGACCAATGAGTGCGACTAATAAAAATAAAAAACAGCAGTATACATTGTAGAGAATAACTAAAAAAGCAGAAAAAAAAGAAGGTGCCATCGGCACTCGGTGTTCCCAGGTGGTCTCCCTCCCAAGTACTGACCGAGCCCAATGCTGCTTAGCTTCGGGGATCGGACGAGAACCGGCGCATTCAGCATGGTATGGCCGATTTTTTTTTTCTTTATTACCTGGCTTTGGTACAAAACACATGAAACAAACAACACTATAGTATTAAAACCACCCGATGTACAAAGTACACGTGGTGACTGTGTAGTCAACCAGCATGGAGCTGGTATCGTCTAGTTTGTGCGACATTGTCTTCTCAGTGCCGTTGTACAGGTCCTTGTACAGTGGAGGCCCAGGTAGCAATGTTTTAAAGAGAGTAAAGAAAATGCAGGTGCCGCCGGGAACAAAGACTTTTTTCTTTAAACTTCATACAGGAACGTTGCCTGTTAAAGCCTTTTTGGAGACAAGGGGTTGCTTTTTGCCATGGGGTAGTCATTGTTTGATTTGCAAATTGCCAGAAACGATAGACCATGTTTTTTTACATTGTTGGGAGGGGGTTTATTTTTGGGACGTACTACAGAGAACAGTCAAAAAAGAATTCCCACTGCACCCGTATGGCATTCGGTTCTTGTGCGTAAAGAATGAAGACGGCGTTCCGTTTGACGCAGTTATGCTCCTGGGCCTCCACTCTTTGTGGAGATCGCGAATGGCTGGGTACCACTTTGACAAAGATGCGCGGCCTGCTCGAGCGTACTTTAGAGAGAGCATTCATTGGTTATTAGAATTATATAAAGTGGAACCGGAACCACCCGAGTGGCTCTCAAAACTACAGCCGCTGGTGACATTGCCCGAAGCATGGTTTGGCCGATGGCGGGAGACACCGCTTTACGACACTATTTGTAATGTGCTCTTGTCAATAACATCAATGTGTAATTATTAAAGTGTGACTAATGAGTGCGACTAATAAAAATAAAAAAACAGCAGTATACATTGTAGAGAATAACTAAAAAAGCAGAACAAAAGAAGGTGCCATCAGCACTCGGTGTTCCCAGGTGGTCTCCCTCCCAAGTACTGACCGAGCCCAATGCTGCTTAGCTTCGGGGATCGGACGAGAACCGGCGTATTCAGCATGGTATGGCCAATTTTTTTTTCTTTATTACCTGTCCTAGGTACACAACATATATTACATTCAACACTTGTAAAAACACCCAATGTACACAGTACATACGGTGACTGAGCTGTCAACCAGCGTCACGCTGGTGTCGTCATATTAAAATTCGCGTAATGTCACCAGCGGCTCTACTGCTGGGAGCCACTCTGGTGGTTCCGGTGCTGCCTTATGAATTTCTAGAAACAAATGAATACTTTCTCTAAAGTAGGCTCGTGCAGGCCGAGCATCTTTATCAAGGTGATAACCTGCATGACCAGGATTTGGGGACATATGCACGTAGCGCCATCTGTCGTCGGGGACTGCGGTGGCCTGCCGCAACTGAATGGGAAATAGGCGAAAAAAATCATATCTGACGAAAAAATACAGATATCAAAGACGACTCCCGGTTCTATACAGCAGAGACTTACTTGAACATTCTGTTAAAATTACAGTGTGGCGCTACAAACCGCGTGGCTTCCCAGAGTGTTTAAAATTTTACAATGGGGCCCCATGTATTTAAAATGGGCGGTGTTCAATTGCCCTGGGAAGCCACAGGCTTTGTAGTAGAATACTGCAATTTTACCAAAATGTTCCAGTAGGTCTCTACTATATAGAATCCCGAGTCGTTCTTGATAGCTTGCATTTTTCAAGAGATATGATTTTTTTTTCGCATAACTCCCATTCACTTACGGCAGGAGGCCGTCGTTACCGCCGAGAGATGGCGCCACGCACAGATGTCCCCAAATCCTGGGAATGCCATTCTCGATCGCCACAAAGAGTGGAGGCCCAAGAGCATGATGGTGTCTAGAGGAACCCCGTATTCATTGTCGACATTCAAAAACCTAATGCCGTACGTGTCCAGAGGTAAATCTTTCTTAATAGTTCTTTGTAAGACATCCCAAAAATAAACCCCTTCCCAACAATGCAAAAAAACATGATCTATTGTTTCTGGTACCTTGCAAATTAAACAGTGTGTACCCCACGGCAAAAAGCATCCCTTTCGCTCTAAAAAAGTTTTGACCGGTAACGTTCCTGAATGAACCTTAAAGAAGAATGTTTTTGTTCCGGGCTGCACATGCATTTTTTTAACTCTCTTTAACACATTGCTACCTGGGCCTCCACTGTACAATGACCTATACAACGGCAAAGGCAAGACAACATCACAAAGAGCAAAGTAAAGTTCCTTTCGTTTCACATTGGCTAGATATTCTCTCGAGAACCGTACGGTAAGAAATCTCACAATCGACACTATTTCTTTATAAAAGCCACCAATCCCTCCTACACACATCCTCAGTTGAGACAACATACTCAGGCAACAGTCTACCTAGTCGCAATTGGCATATGGTGCGCAAGAAAGGATCAGTGACATCCCTAAAGAACAAAAACCTGTTAACGAGCTGACGGAAGAAGAGGTGACCCAGTCCGAGCCCCCCGTCTTTTACCCGTCGGAATTAAGTTGGTACGGCTGCACCGTTCCCACCCAGAAGCCCAGACAAAAGTGGCAAATATCCTGTGGAACTTTTGCACGTTAGTCCGTGAGCAATGCAGCACCTGCATACCGTACCACAGCTTGCTGATGAAAAACAGGTTGCAAATAGTGGCTCTGGCAAAGATCGATAGGGCACCTGCTTTCCACTTCTCTGCTTTCTCTTGCGTATCCTTAGCCTGACTTTTCCAATAGTGATCGCTGTCGCGATAACACTCCAGCGGGACGCCCAAGTACTTGCCCGGGGTCGTCACCCAGGGCATATGTTAGCAAAGTGGTCTGGTTTCGATGGCCACGATCCGTGCCAGAGCCGTAGACACTTGGACCAGTTAACCCCGCTCCCTGTAGCTTGACTGAAATCACGCACAGTTTTGACAGCCAGTTCTATACTGTGTTGGTCCTTTGTGAAAACGGCTACATCGTCTGCATACGCAAGCAGCTTGACTTCAGCTGCATGTAACCGGAAATGTTGATTACCTTCAAACACAAGGTTTCAATATAAAGACAAAACATCAGGGGGCTGAGGGGGCAACCCTGCCGAACCGAACGTTGCACACTAATGGGGGCCCCCACACTCTTATTTACTATCAACCTGGTCGTGCAGTTTCGGTACGCCAGGGCCACTCCCTCGCAGATGACAGAACCGAGGTTAGCGTGATTTAATACAGCAAACAAAATTTTGTGATCAACACAATCAAAAGCCTTTTCCAGATCTAACTGTAATATGGCAACCTGCTCATACGAAAAATCACAATATTCCAGTATGCTCCGCGCTTTATGAATGTTTAAGACAATAGATCGCCCTTTGATGCCACATGTCTGGTGAGGCCCGACGATGTACTTTATGACTGTCTGCAATCATCGAGCCAATACTTTCATATAAATTTTATACTCAACGTTGGTTAGGGCTATGGGTCGATACGCTGTTACAGATCTGAGTTTATGTACATCCTCGGTCTTGGGTATGAGAACAGTGTGGGAAGACCTGTATGATGGAGGCAATGTGTTCAATTTATACGCTTCATTAAATATAACCGTTAGAATCGGACTAATTTCGCGTTTAAACATTTTATAAAAGGCGGCAGTGAATCCATCCGGTCCTGGGGACTTTCCAGGATTTAACTTGTCTATAGCGTGCTCCACTTCGGCCACTGTTATTGCACGCTCTAAAATTTCCTTCCTTTCGTCGTCCAGACGGGGTAAACCAGACAGAAATTCATTTTTGAAACTTTCAAAGTCTACCTCGTGCAATGCGAATAGCGCCCGATAATGTTCCGTGAAAGCTCTTTTAATGTCATCTGTATCTTTTGATAAGGTATACCACCCCATTCTATTTCGTGTATGTGGTTACTTTCGGCGTGCGCTTTTTCTAGGCATAGCGCGCGTTTCGTAGGCGTTTCGCCTGCAGCGGTGTCCTCTGCCCTTGCCCTCAGAAGCGCACCCCGATAACGTTCTTCGTCCAGCTGCTCTAACTTTTGTTTTATTTTTCTGATGTCTTCTATCCAATTTCCAGGGGCTCGGCATTCCTGCTTGAGTAGCTTATCAAGCAGCGCTTTTATTTCAGCCTCTTTCCGTTTCTCGTTATACCGAATGCACGAAGCCCTGTTAATTGCTTTTAATTTTAAAGTTTCTTTAAGTAGCTCCCACTGTTGCCAAATGTGCAGGCTTTCACTAGGGTCTAATTTGTTAATTTCCTCCATTACAGTCGAATTATATTCTTCATCCTCCAGGAGCTTGCTATTTAATTTCCAGGTTTCCCACGAAAAAGAGTTGCTTCTCTTGGTAATTCCGATAGAGCACTGAACTAAGCAGTGGTCAGAAAAGGACACCGGCACTACCTCGTAACTAGCACATTCAGGAAGTACTTCGACTGATACATAAATACGGTCGAGTCGTGCATAGCTTGGGCCTTCGAAACGCGTATACTTCAGTACACCCGAACAATGGAAACTTTCGGCAACGTCCTCAAGGTCCCAGTTCTCAACGATTCTCAATAACACATCTGTGCTCTGATCTCTAAAAGACCGAGCGCTCGTTTTGTCGTGGGAACTGAGGACGCAGTTGAAATCCCCTAACAATACTAACTTCCTTCCTGCACTTAGCCGTTGCTCAAGGCTACCAAAGAACAGGGCCCTATCTTCAGCCTTGTTGGGCGCATATGCGCATACGACACGCCACTCGGTGTTGTACATTGAGAAGTCAAGAGAGGCACACCGACCCGACGCACACGAAAAGTGAGCGTTCACCTGAAGCCCCGGCAACTTCTTAACAAAAAGTAAGCATCCAGCCGATGTGCCCACTGCATGACTAACAACGACAAAAAATCTAGACGCGAAACGCTGCACCATGCCGCTGGTCTCCTCCTCGCCGTCGACTTTCGTTTCCTGAACGGCAAGCACGTCTATCTCTCGTTCCGTTAGAAGTCGGTAAACCTGGCTTTGCTTTCTTTTTCCTGCCAGTCCTCTAACGTTTATGGTCGCGACCTTTAACGGGCAGTCAGGCGCCATTTTACCGAAAAGAAAAGGGACCAGCGGCACAATGCCTACCTCTCGCGTCTAGCACGTGGCTAGACGATGCCGTCGCCGGCGTTGCCATCCGGCGCAGGTACTTGGACTTGCCCCACGTGCTCCGCGTTGCCGCCGCGCTTGTCGGCCGGAACGTTGGGGCGCGGTCGAAGGGATGACCGCCGTACTTGGGCACTCTTGGCGGGTGGTTCCTCGTTGGCAGTTACGGTCGCTTCAGTACCATCGTTGCTGGTAGTGGGGTGGGGGCGCTTGGAGGCCGCGGTGACATTGGGCGGCGTGTGAACGCCACTCTTCTCCGGTTGTGGCTCGTTCAAGCTTGTAGGTTCGCCAACCTTGGGTGCTGGTGAACTCGACGTGACTGCCGGCGACGCGTCGGTTGACACACTCGACTCGCCCGCCCCTCTATGAAGCGTTGGTGCCTTGCCCTTTCGGGTATCGCATCCTGACGCCGCTGGGACGACTTGTGTTGCTGGCTGGTGGCCCTTTGTCCCCGACATGTCGCCTACAGCTGGTTGGTCCACCGGCCCGTCTCCTTTCGGGGCGTCACCGCTGGAAGGCGTCGACGTGTCCTCTGGCCCTGACCGCTTTCCTGCCTCGTCGATTCCCCTCGCAGCCTCCTCCGCCTCGGCGACGTCCATGAGCTCTTCATTTTCGTCGTCCTTTGGCCGCCCGGTCGCCGACGCGTAGGTACGGACGCAGTCCGCGTCCGCGTGTCCGCAACGCCGGCACTTCGAACACCGGGGCACCCTGCAGTCCCGGCGAACGTGTCCCGTGCCGTGGCAGCGCAGGCACTGCATTGCACGCCCGGGCACCACCACGAGGGCCAACTCGCCAGCGACACGAACCTGGTGGGGCAGGTCGTCGACCTTTACTCCCGGCTTCAGCAACACGGTTCTTGTGGTGGAGCCCTTTTCTCGCATGCCTTGGACGCGCCAACGATCTCGGGTAACCTCGGTGACGTTCCCGAATGCAGCGAAAGCGGACGGGATGTCGTCATCTTGGACGCCGTGAAGCATCCAATGCAGGCGCAGTTTGACCTGCTGGACCTCAGGGTCGAAAACCACACACCGGCGGCCTTTGACCTTCAGCTCCTTAACCGCGCTGCTAATTTCTTCGTGGCTTCACCGGTTTTCAGTGTCACCGCCCAGACGTGGTTGATTTGGTACGCCCCTAACGCCACGACGTCAGGGAGCACACCAACCGTGGCGAGGGCATCTCTGAAGTCCTCGACCTTGTAGGGCCGCTCACGCACGTCTCCGTGCAAAAGCAACGTGTTGTTAACAACACGGCCAGTGGGCAGAGTAGGCAGCACAATCTCGTAAGCGTTATCTTCGACAGCCATCCTGTTACCACGGCCGGCACGGGCCGCTATCGCCGCTCCATCGGAGCCGTTCATCCTTCGACCGTTCGCTGGCGCGTCCGGAAGTAGAATGCATGGTATGGCCGATGGCGGGAGACACTGCCTTACAACGCTACTTGTAAGCACCAATGTGCTGTGTTGTATTATTAAAGTGTGCCTCATAAAAATAAACCTCAGTAGACCTTGTAGAGAATAACCAAAAGAAAAAGCGGAAAAAAAGAAGGTGCCATCAGCACTCGGTGTTCCCAGGTGGTCTCCCTCCCAAGTACTGACCGAGCCCAATGCTGCTTAGCTTCGGGGATCGGACGAGAACCGGCGCATTCAACATGGTATGGCCGATGGCGGGAGACACCGCTTTACGACTCTACTTGTAACTACCAATGTGCTCTTGTCAATAACATCAATGTGTAATTATTAAAGTGTGACTAATGAGTGCGACTAATAAAAATAAAAAAACAGCAGTATACATTGTAGAGAATAACTAAAAAAGCAGAAAAAAGAAGGTGCCATCAGCACTCGGTGTTCCCAGGTGGTCTCCCTCCCAAGTACTGACCGAGCCCAATGCTGCTTAGCTTCGGGGATCGGACGAGAACCGGCGCATTCAGCATGGTATGGCCGATTTTTTTTTTTTTTTTTTTTCTTTATTACCTGGCTTTGGTACACAACATATACACAAACACGTGTGTAAACCACCCGATGTACAAAGTACATACGGTGACTGTGTAGTCAACCAGCATGGTGCTGGTATCGTCAGGTTAAAATTCGGGCAATGTCACAGCGGCTGTACTCTTGAGAGCCACTCGGGTGGTTCCGGTGCCGTTTTATAATTCTCAATAAACCAATGCACACTCTCTCTGAAATACGCTCGTGCAGGCCGCGCATCCTTGTCAAAATGGTGACCTGCCATTCGCGATCTCCACAAAGAGTGGAGGCCCAGGAGCATAATTGCATCAAAGGAACGCCATCTTCATTGTTTTACGCACAAAAACCGAATGCCATACGGGTGCAGTCCGGGAAAATCTTTCTTGACAGATAGCTCTCTGCAAAACATCCCAAAAATAAACCCCCTCCCAACAATGTAAAAAAACATGATCTATTGTTTCCGGCGACTTACAAATAATACAGTGCGTGCCCCACAGCAAAAAACAACCCTTTCGCTCCAAAAAGGCTTTAACTGGTAACGTTCCCGAATGAAGTTTAAAGAAAAATGTTTTGGTTCCCGGCTGTACATGCATTTTTTTAACCCTCTTTAAAACATTGCTGCCTGGGCCTCCACTGTACAATGACCGGTACAGCGGCACGGGGAAAACAATATCACATAAAGCAAAATAAAGTTCTTTTCGTCTGACATTGGCAAGGTACTCTTTTGAAAACCGCACAGAAAGAAATCTTACAGTAGTCACAATTTCTTTGTAAAAACCACCGATCCCTCCCACACAACCTTCGGTGGACACAACAAATTCAGGCAGAAGTCTGCCCAATCTTAATTGACATAGCGTGCGCAGGAGAGGATCGGTGGCATCTCTAAAAAACAAAAACCGGTTGACAAGCTGCCGTAAAAACAAGTGACCGAGTCCCAGTCCCCCATCTTTTACCCGTCGAAACAAGTTGGTACGGCTGCACCGTTCCCACTCAGAAGCCCAGACAAATATGGCATATCCTATGGAACTTCTGGTACATTAGTCCCGGGAACAATGCGCAACTGCATTACGTACCAGAGCTTGCTGATAAAAAAACAGATTGCAGACGGTGGCTCTGGCAAAAATTGATTAACGAAGCTCCTTTCCATTTCACCGCTTTCTCCTGCGTATCCTTTCACCTGCTCTTTCCAGTAGTTTGTCCGCTCTCGCGATAGACAATCGAGCGGCACTCCCAAGTAACTTGCCCGGGGTCGTTGGCCCAAGGCACATTAGAGGGAAGTGGTCCGGCGTGTCGATGGCCACGATCCGTGCCAGAGCCCAAGGCTCCTTGTACCAGTTCAGCCACTCCCGTAGCCTTGGTGAACTGCAAGCACTGTTTCGACGACGGCCTGTATTATACTATCTGATCCCTTGTAAAAATAGCAATTGGGTCCGTCTGCATATGCTAACAGCTTCACTTCGACTGCTTGCAACTGGAAAACCATTGATGCTATTGTTATTGACAATTTTTCATGCACAGAGTTTCAATATACATGCAAAATAACAGAGGGCTGAGGGGGCAACCCTGACGAACCGAACGCTGCACACTAATGGGGGCCCCCAGACTCTTATTTACGATCAACCTCGTCGTGCAGTTTCGGTACGCCAGGGCCACTCCCTCGCAGATAACAGAACCAAGGTTAACATGATTTAATTTAACAGAGCAAACAAAATTCTATGGTCAACACAATCGAACGCCTTTTGAAAATCAATCTGTAAGATGGCAACTCGCTCATCTGAATAATCACAGCATTCGAGTATGCTGCGCGCTATGTGAATATTTGGTCACAATCGATCGCCCTTTGATACCGCACGTTTGGTGAGGCCCGACGATGTCCTTAATCACAGTCTGTAGTCTTCGAGCCAAACCTTCATATAGATTTTGTATTCTACGTTAGTTAGGGCTATTGGTCTATACCCTGAATACACAAATTTTAGCTTATCTGGGTCCTCGGTTTTGGGTATAAGTACTGTGTGGGAATGACCTGTATGACGGAGGCAATGTATTTAATTTGTACGCTTCATTAAATATGACTGTGAGGATAGGGCTTAATTTCGTGTTTAAACTGTTTATAAAAAGCGGCGGTGAATCCGTCAGGTCCGGGTGATTTTCCAGGGTTTATTTAACTTGTCTATGCTAGTTCAACTTCAGTGTTATTTCACGCTCCAAACTCTCCTTTTCTTTCATCGTCCACGCGGGGCAAAACGGGCAGAAATTCGTTCTTGAAATTTTTCCAGGTCTACGTCGTGCGCGGCGAATAATGCCCGATAATGCTCAGTGAAAGCCATTTTAATGATCCTCTGTATCAGTTGATACGTTACCGCCCCATTCTATCTCGTGTATGTGGTTTCTTTTCGGCACGTGCTTTTTCCAAGCACAGCGCGCGTTTCGATGGCATTTCACCCGGCGGCTGTGTCCTCTGCCCTTGCCCTCACAAGCGCACCCCGATAACGTTCTTCGTCCAGTTGCTCAATCTTTTGTTTTACTTTTCTGATGTCTTCTGACCATTTTCCGGGGGCTCGGCATTCATGCTTTAGTAGCTTATCAAGAAGCTCTTTAATTCCGTCTCTTTCCTTTTCTCTTCGTGCCGAATACACGTAGCCCTGTCAATTGCTTTTAATTTTAAAGTTTCTTTACACAGCTCCCACTGTTGCCAAATGTGCAGACTTTTGCTAGGTTCTAATTTGCCAATTTCCTCAATTACAAAGCGTTTCCTAAATTTTTGTTTCCCACGAGAAAGAATTGGTTCGCTTATTTATTCCGATAGAGCACTGACTAAGCAGTGGTCAGAAAACGACACCGGGACTACAGCATAACTAGTACATGCCGGCAGGATGTCAACGGATACGTAAATGCGGTCAAGTCTCGCATAACTAGGGCCTTCGAAACGCGCGTGTACTTAATCGCACTCGTATACTGAAGACATTCTGCAGCATCCTCAAGATCCGAAGTTCTCGAGAATGCCCGTCAAGACAGCGTGCTCTTATCTCTGAAAGCCCGCGAGTGCTCGTCTTGTCGTGTGCACTGAGAACCGCAGTTAAAGTCGCCCAACAAGTATTCGTCTGCCTTTCTGCACAGAGTCGTTGCTCAAGGCCGTGGAGAAAACAAGGGCCCTTTCTTCCTACCTTGTTGGGCGCGTACACACAGCACAATACGCCACGCGTCACTGTATTCAAAGAAAGTCAGAAATCAACACACCGGCCCGTCGGCACACGAAAAATGACATTCACTTGTGAGCTCCGGCAACTTCTGACAAAAAGTACGCCAGCCGCCGATGTGCCCAGTGCGTGGCTGACTACAAACAAAAAACCTAGACTGAAACGTAGGCACCATGCTGCCGGTCTCTTCTTCGCGCATCAACTTTCGTTTCCTGCACCGCCAGCACGTCTATGTCGCGTTCCGTTAAAAGCGGTAAAGCTGGCTTGCTTTCTTTTCCCTGCCAGTCCTCTAACATTTATGGTGGCAACTTTAACGGAAATGCAGGAGCCATTTTTAACGAAAGGAAAGAGACCAGCAGCACTGTGCTTACCTCTCACGTCTAGCAGGTGGCTAGACGATGCCCATCGCCGGCGGTGCCATCCGGCGCCGGTACTTGAACTTGCCCGACTTGCTCAGCGTTGCCGCCTCGCTTGTCGGACCGTAACGTTGGGGCGCGGTCGAAGGGATGACCGCCGTACCTGGGCAGTCCTTTGCCGGCGGGTTCCTCGACGCCCGGCGTCATGGCCGTGGGTCCCGTCGTTGCTGGTCTGGGGGTGCGGGCGCTTCGACGCCGCGGTGGCAGTGGTAGGCGTCTGTGGCCCCCCTTCTCTGCCTGTGGCTCGCTCCGGCTTTTTGCTCGCCGCTTTGGTTGCTGGCGAGCTCTCCGTCGCCTTCCAACCGTGTCGCTCGACGCTTCCATATCACCCGCCGCTCCTTGGTGCGTCGGTTCAGTGAACCCTTAGGCGGTGTCAGGCTCCTAAGGACGCTGGCAGGACCTGTGTTATCGGCTGGTTGCCTTTTGAGCCCAGACGAGTCACCTGACGCTTCTTGTTCAGCCGGCCAGCCCCTTTCGGGGCGTCACCGCTGGAAGGCGCCGACGTGTCCGGTTGACCCGCCTGCTTTCTCGCCTCGTCAGTCCCCCTCGCTGCCTCCTCGGCCTCGGCGACGTCCATGAGCTCGTTCGTGCTCGTCCGCCCTTGGCAGTCCGGTCGCCGACGCGTAGGTACGGACGCAGTCCGCGTCCGCGTGTCCATAGCGCCGGCACTTCGAACACCGGGGCACCCTGCAGTCACGGCGAACGTGACCCGTGCCGTGGCAACGCAGGCACTGCATTGCCCTCCCGGGCACCACCACGAGGGCCAACTCGCCGGCGACTCTAACCTGGTGGGGCAGGTCGTCCACCTTGAGTCCAGGCTTCAACTTGAGGAGCACGCTCCTGGTGGTTGAGCCCTTTTCCCGCATGCCCTGGACGCGCCAACGCTCACGCGTCACCTCGGTGACGTTTCCGAACGCCGCGAAAGCTGTCCGTACGTCTTCGTCCTGCACACCGTAGAGCAGCCAGTGCAGGCGAATTTTCACCCGTTGGTCTTCAGGGTCGAAAATGACGCACCGGCGCCCTTTCACCTTGAGCTCCTTCAACGCGGCCAGTTTCTTGTAGCTTCTCCGGTGTTGAGGGTCACCGCCCAGACATGGTTAATCTGGTACGCCCCCAACGCCACCACGTCGGGGAGCACACCAGCGGTGACCAGGGCGTCTCGGAAGTCTTCGACCCTGTAGGGCCTCTCACGCACGTCACCGTGCAAAAACCACGTGTTGTGAACAACACGACCGGTAGGCAGAGTGGGCAGCACAATTTCGTATTCCTTATCATCGTCCGACGGTGATCCTGTTTCCGCGGCTGGCTTGGGCCGCTATCGCCGCTCCATCGGAGCCGTTCATTCTGCGTCCGTTCGCTGGCGCGCCCGGAAGTAGAATCCAGCATGGTATGGCCGATGGCGGGAGACACCGCTTTACGACTCTACTTGTAACTACCAATGTGCTCTTGTCAATAACATCAATGTGTAATTATTGAAGTGTGACTAATGAGTGCGACTAATAAAAATAAAAAAACAGCAGTATACATTGTAGAGAATAACTAAAAAAGCAGAAAAAAAAGAAGGTGCCATCAGCACTCGGTGTTCCCAGGTGGTCTCCCTCCCAAGTACTGACCGAGCCAATGCTGCTTAGCTTCGGGGATCGGACGAGAACCGGCGCATTCAGCATGGTATGGCCGATGGCGGGAGACACCGCTTTACGACTCTACTTGTAACTACCAATGTGCTCTTGTCAATAACATCAATGTGTAATTATTGAAGTGTGACTAATGAGTGCGACTAATAAAAATAAAAAAAACAGCAGTATACATTGTAGAGAATAACTAAAAAAGCAGAAAAAAAAGAAGGTGCCATCAGCACTCGGTGTTCCCAGGTGGTCTCCCTCCCAAGTACTGACCGAGCCCAATGCTGCTTAGCTTCGGGGATCGGACGAGAACCGGCGCATTCAGCATGGTATGGCCGATGGCGGGAGACACCGCTTTACGACTCTACTTGTAACTACCAATGTGCTCTTGTCAATAACATCAATGTGTAATTATTGAAGTGTGACTAATGAGTGCGACTAATAAAAATAAAAAAACAGCAGTATACATTGTAGAGAATAACTAAAAAAGCAGAAAAAAAAGAAGGTGCCATCAGCACTCGGTGTTCCCAGGTGGTCTCCCTCCCAAGTACTGACCGAGCCCAATGCTGCTTAGCTTCGGGGATCGGACGAGAACCGGCGCATTCAGCATGGTATGGCCGATGGCGGGAGACACCGCTTTACGACTCTACTTGTAACTACCAATGTGCTCTTGTCAATAACATCAATGTGTAATTATTGAAGTGTGACTAATGAGTGCGACTAATAAAATAAAAAAACAGCAGTATACATTGTAGAGAATAACTAAAAAAGCAGAAAAAAAAGAAGGTGCCATCAGCACTCGGTGTTCCCAGGTGGTCTCCCTCCCAAGTACTGACCGAGCCCAATGCTGCTTAGCTTCGGGGATCGGACGAGAACCGGCGCATTCAGCATGGTATGGCCGATGGCGGGAGACACCGCTTTACGACTCTACTTGTAACTACCAATGTGCTCTTGTCAATAACATCAATGTGTAATTATTGAAGTGTGACTAATGAGTGCGACTAATAAAAATAAAAAAACAGCAGTATACATTGTAGAGAATAACTAAAAAAGCAGAAAAAAAAGAAGGTGCCATCAGCACTCGGTGTTCCCAGGTGGTCTCCCTCCCAAGTACTGACCGAGCCCAATGCTGCTTAGCTTCGGGGATCGGACGAGAACCGGCGCATTCAGCATGGTATGGCCGATGGCGGGAGACACCGCTTTACGACTCTACTTGTAACTACCAATGTGCTCTTGTCAATAACATCAATGTGTAATTATTGAAGTGTGACTAATGAGTGCGACTAATAAAAATAAAAAAACAGCAGTATACATTGTAGAGAATAACTAAAAAAGCAGAAAAAAAAGAAGGTGCCATCAGCACTCGGTGTTCCCAGGTGGTCTCCCTCCAAGTACTGACCGAGCCCAATGCTGCTTAGCTTCGGGGATCGGACGAGAACCGGCGCATTCAGCATGGTATGGCCGATGGCGGGAGACACCGCTTTACGACTCTACTTGTAACTACCAATGTGCTCTTGTCAATAACATCAATGTGTAATTATTGAAGTGTGACTAATGAGTGCGACTAATAAAAATAAAAAAAACAGCAGTATACATTGTAGAGAATAACTAAAAAAGCAGAAAAAAAAGAAGGTGCCATCAGCACTCGGTGTTCCCAGGTGGTCTCCCTCCCAAGTACTGACCGAGCCCAATGCTGCTTAGCTTCGGGGATCGGACGAGAACCGGCGCATTCAGCATGGTATGGCCGATGGCGGGAGACACCGCTTTACGACTCTACTTGTAACTACCAATGTGCTCTTGTCAATAACATCAATGTGTAATTATTGAAGTGTGACTAATGAGTGCGACTAATAAAATAAAAAAACAGCAGTATACATTGTAGAGAATAACTAAAAAAGCAGAAAAAAAAGAAGGTGCCATCAGCACTCGGTGTTCCAGGTGGTCTCCCTCCCAAGTACTGACCGAGCCCAATGCTGCTTAGCTTCGGGGATCGGACGAGAACCGGCGCATTCAGCATGGTATGGCCGATGGCGGGAGACACCGCTTTACGACTCTACTTGTAACTACCAATGTGCTCTTGTCAATAACATCAATGTGTAATTATTGAAGTGTGACTAATGAGTGCGACTAATAAAAATAAAAAAAACAGCAGTATACATTGTAGAGAATAACTAAAAAAGCAGAAAAAAAAGAAGGTGCCATCAGCACTCGGTGTTCCCAGGTGGTCTCCCTCCAAGTACTGACCGAGCCCAATGCTGCTTAGCTTCGGGGATCGGACGAGAACCGGCGCATTCAGCATGGTATGGCCGATGGCGGGAGGACACCGCTTTACGACTCTACTTGTAACTACCAATGTGCTCTTGTCAATAACATCAATGTGTAATTATGAAGTGTGACTAATGAGTGCGACTAATAAAAATAAAAAAACAGCAGTATACATTGTAGAGAATAACTAAAAAAGCAGAAAAAAAAGAAGGTGCCATCAGCACTCGGTGTTCCCAGGTGGTCTCCCTCCCAAGTACTGACCGAGCCCAATGCTGCTTAGCTTCGGGGATCGGACGAGAACCGGCGCATTCAGCATGGTATGGCCGATTTTTTTTTTTTTTTTTCTTTATTACCTGGCTTTGGTACACAGCACATAATACACACAACACTGGTGTAAAAGCCACCCGATGTACAAGGTACATATGGTGACTGTGTAATCAACCAGCATGGTGCTGGTATCGTCAAGTTAAAATTCGGGCAATGTCACCAGTGGCTGTAGTCTTGACAGCCATTCGGGTGGTTCCGGTTCCGCTTTATATAATTCTATAAACCAATCAATACTCTCCCTGAAGTACGCTCGTGCAGGCCGCGCATCTTTGTCGAAATGGTGGCCTGCCATTCGCGATCTCCACAAGGAGTGGAGGCCCAGGAGCATAATTGCATCGAAAGGAACCCCATCTTCATTGTTTACGCACAAAAACCGAATGCCATACGGGTGCAGCGGGAACTCTTTCTTGACTGATCTCTGCAAAACGTCCCAAAAATAAACCCCCTCCCAACAGTGCAAAAAAACATGATCTATGGTTTCCGGCAATTTGCAAATTAAACAATGAGTACCCCATGGCAAAAAACAACCCCTTTTCTCCAAAAAAGATTTAACAGGCAACGTTCCAGTATGCAGTTTAAAGAAAAAGGTCTTTGTTCCCGGCTGCACCCTCATTTTTTTAACTCTCTTTAAAACATTGCTGCCTGGGCCTCCACTGTTCAAGGACCTGTACAACGGCACTGGAAGGACGATGTTGCATAAGGCAAAATAAAGTTCTTTTCGTTTTACACTCCAAAGGTACTCCCTTGAAAATCTTACAGTGAGAAACCTGATACTAAAAACAATTTCTTTAAAGAAAGCCCCAATCCCTCCCACAAAATCCTCGGTGGTCACTACATACTCTGGGAGACATCTACCAAGTCGCAATTGACACAGTGTGCGCAGGAAGGGATCAGTGACGTCTCTAAAAAACAAAAAACGGTTAACAAGCTGCCGCAAAAAGAGGTGACCAAGTCCCAGTCCCCCATCTTTGACCCGTCGAAACAAGTTGGTACGGCTGCATCGCTCCCACTCAGAAGCCCAGACAAATATGGCAAATATTCTGTGAAACTTCTGCACATTAGTCCGGGAGCAATGCAGCACCTGCATTACGTACCACAACTTGCTGATAAAAAACAAGTTACAAACTGTGGCTCTGGCAAAGATCGATAAGGCGGCACCTTTCCACTTGTCGGCTTTCTCCCGTATGTCTTTCGCCTGAGCTTTCCAATAATGATCGCTGTCGCGATAACCATCGAGCGGGACGCCCAAATACCTGCCCGGGGTCGTCACCCAAGGCACGTTAGCGAAGTGGTCAGGTTTGGTTGGCCACGATCCGTGCCAGAGCCCCAGGGACTTCGACCAATTAACTCCGCTCCCTGTAGATTGGCTGAAATCGCGCACGGTTTCGACAGCCTGTTCGATACTACGTTTGTCCCTTGAAAAAATAGCCACATCGTCCGCATATGCAAGCAGCTTAACTTGTGCTGCCTGTAACTCAAAACCATTGATTCTACGTTCATTGACAATTTTGAGGCACAAAGTTTCAATATACATGCAAAATAACAAAGGGCTGAGGGGGCAACCCTGACGAACCGAACGCTGCACACTAATGGGGGCCCCCAGACTCTTATTCACGATCAATTTCGTAGTGCAGTTTCGGTACGCCAGGGCCACTCCCTCGCAAATAACAGAACCAAGGTTAACATAATTTAACAGAGCAAACAAAATTCTATGGTCAACGCAGTCGAACGCCTTTTGAAAATCAATCTGTAAGATGGCGACTCGCTCATCTGAATAATCACAGCATTCAAGTATGCTGCGCGCTATGTGAATATTGGTCACAATCGATCGTCCTTTGATACCACACGTTTGATGAGGCCCAACGATGTCCTTAATCACAGTCTGTAGTCTGCGAGCCAAAACCTTCATATAGATTTTGTATTCTACGTTAGTGAGGGCTATTGGTCTATACCCTGAAACAAATTTTAGCTTATCTGGATCTTCGGTTTTGGGTATAAGTACTGTGTGGGAAGACCGGTATGACGGTGGTAATGTATTAAGTTTGTAAGCTTCATTAAATATGACTGTGAGGATAGGGCTTACTTCGTGTTTAAACTGTTTATAAAAAGCGGCGGTGAATCCGTCAGGACCGGGTGATTTTCCAGGATTTAACTTGTCTATTGCTACTTCGACTTCGGCTGAGGTTATTGGCCTTTGCAAACTCTCCTTTCTTTCATCGTCAACGCGGGGCAAAACAGGCAGATACTCGTTCTTAAATTTTTCCAGGTCTACGTCGTGCGCGGCGAACAATGCCCGATAATGTTCAGTGAAAGCCATTTTAATCTCCTCTGTATCGGTTGTTACCGCCCCGCCCCATTCTATCTCGTGTATGTAGTTTCTTTCGGCACGTGCTTTTTCCAAACACAGCGCGCGCTTCGATGGCATTTCACCCGCGGCTGTGTCCTCTGCCCTTGCCCTCACCAACGCACCGCGATAACGTTCTTCATCCAGTTGCTCAATCTTTTGTTTTACTTTTCTGATGTCTTCTGACCATTTTCCGGGGGCTCGGCATTCCTGCTCGAGTAGCTTATTAAGCAGCAGTTTTAATTCCTTCTCTTTCCTTTTCTCTTCGTGCCGAATACACGTAGCCCTTTCAATTGCTTTCAATTTTAAAGATTCCTTACATAATTCCCACTGCTGCCAAATACAAAGGTTTTCACTAGGGTCTAATTTGGAGATGCATTCATTTACAGTTAAATTAAACTCCTCGTCCTGCAATAATTTACTGTTTAATTTCCATGTTTCCCACGAGAAAGAGGTGATTCGCTTGGTGATTCCGATAGAGCACTGAACTAGGCAGTGGTCCGAAAACGACACCGGGATAACATCGTAGCTGGTACATTGCGGAAGGATGTCTACCGATACGTAGACGCGGTCAAGTCTCGCATGGCTAGGGCCTTCGAAACGCGTGAACTTTACTGCACTCGTACCTTGAATACATTCAGCTACGTCCTCAAGGTCCCAGCTTTCGACAATACGCGTCAATATGTCGGTGCTCTTGTCTCTGAAACTCCGAGTGCTCGTTTTGTCGTGCGCACTAAGGACACAGTTAAAATCGCCCAACACTATTAACTGCTTTCCTGCACTGAGCCGTTGTTCAAGGCTATGAAAATACACGGCCCTTTCGTCGACCTTGTTGGGCGCGTACACGCACACTACACGCCACTCGGAGTTGTTCAGAGAAAAGTCGAGCACAGCAGATCGGCCAGCCTCACATGTAAAATGGGCGTTCACCTGCAGCCCCGGCAACTTCTTAACAAATAGGATGCAGCCGGCCGATGTGCCCACTGCATGGCTAACTACAGCAAAAAAGCGAGACGTGAAACGCTGCACCATGCTGCCGGTCTCCTCTTCGCCATCGACTTTAGTTTCCTGCACCGCTAGGACGTCTATGTCGCGTTCCGTTAAAAGTCGATACAGCTGGCTTTGTTTCCTTTTGCCTGCCAGTCCTCTAACGTTAAGGGTGGCCACTTTTAACGAACACGCAGGTGCCATTTTAACGAACTGAAAGGAGACCAGCAGCACTGTGCTCACCTCTCACGTCTAGCACGAGGCTAGACGATGCCATCGCCGGCAGTGCCATCCGGCGCAATCGCTGGAGCTTGTCCAACGGGGTCGGCGTTACCGCCGCGCTTCTCGAAAGTCACGTTCGGGCGCGGCCGCAGGGACGACCGCCGAACTTGGGCTGCCTTGGCAGGGGGCTCCTCGACGCCAGGGGCAGCCGGTTGGCTGCCGTCGTTGCTGGACTGGGGGTGGGGGCGCTTCGACGCCGCGGCAGCATTGGTGGGCGTGGGTGTGCCACTCTTCTCCGACAGTGCCTCCTTGGAGGTCTTAACGTCGCCGACCTTGGCAGCTGGTTCACAGTTCGTCGTTGTCCCAGTCGTCTCGGTTGACGCAGCCGAGTCGACCGCCGCCCTTTGCAGCGCTGGGATGGCACCTGTCCCGGTACCTCCTCCTGACGACGCTGCAGGCAGGACCTGTGTTAGCGGATCGTTCGCCGGTGACCCTGACGAGTCATTTACGGCTTCCAGGCCGACGGGCACAGCCCCTTTCGGGGCGTCACTGCCGGTAGGCGCCGACGTGTCTAGTGGTCCCGTCTGCCTTCTCGCGTCTTCCGTGCCCCTCGCCGCCTCTTCCGCCTCGGCGACGTCCATCAGCGCCTCGTTGTCATCCGCCTTTGGCAGCCCGGTAGCCGACGCGTACGTACGGACGCAGTCCGCGTCCGCGTGTCCGTAGCGCCGGCACTTTGAACACCGGGGCACCCTGCAGTCACGGCGTACGTGCCCCGTTCCATGGCAGCGCAGGCACTGCATTGCTCGCCCGGGAACCACCACGAGGGCCAACTCGCCGGCGACACGAACCTGGTGGGGCAGGTCGTCCACCTTGAGACCAGGCTTCAGCTTGAGTAGCACGCTCCTCGTGGTTGAGCCCTTTTCACGCATGCCTTGGACACGCCAACGCTCTCGGGTCACTTCGGTTACGTTCCCGAACGCCGCGAAAGCTGTCCGAATGTCTTCGTCCAGCACGCCGTAGAGCAGCCAATGCAGGCGAAGTTTGACCTGCTGGTCTTCGGGGTCGAAAATGACACACCGACGCCCTTTCACCTTCAACTCCTTCATGGCGGCGAGTTTCTTTGTGGCTTCTCCGGTGTTCAGGGTGACCGCCCAGACATGGTTAATCTGGTACGCCCCCAGCGCCAGCACGTCGGAGAGCACACCAGCAGTGACAAGGGCGTCTCGGAAGTCTTCGACCCTGTAGGGCCTCTCACGCACGTCTCCGTGCAAGAACAAGGTGTTGTTAACAACACGACCGGTGGGCAAAGTAGGCAGTACAATCTCGTAATCCTTATCGTCGTCGACGGTGATCCTGTTGCCGCGGCCGGCACGGGCCGCTATCGCCGCTCCATCGGAGCCGTTCATTCTTCGTCCGCTCGCTAGCGCGGCCGGAAGTAGAATGCAGCATGGTATGGCCGATGGCGGGAGACACCGCTTTACGACTCTACTTGTAACTACCAATGTGCTCTTGTCAATAACATCAATGTGTAATTATTGAAGTGTGACTAATGAGTGCGACTAATAAAAATAAAAAAACAGCAGTATACATTGTAGAGAATAACTAAAAAAGCAGAAAAAAAAGAAGGTGCCATCAGCACTCGGTGTTCCCAGGTGGTCTCCCTCCCAAGTACTGACCGAGCCCAATGCTGCTTAGCTTCGGGGATCGGACGAGAACCGGCGCATTCAGCATGGTATGGCCGATGGCGGGAGACACCGCTTTACGACTCTACTTGTAACTACCAATGTGCTCTTGTCAATAACATCAATGTGTAATTATTGAAGTGTGACTAATGAGTGCGACTAATAAAATAAAAAAACAGCAGTATACATTGTAGAGAATAACTAAAAAAGCAGAAAAAAAAGAAGGTGCCATCAGCACTCGGTGTTCCCAGGTGGTCTCCCTCCCAAGTACTGACCGAGCCCAATGCTGCTTAGCTTCGGGGATCGGACGAGAACCGGCGCATTCAGCATGGTATGGCCGATGGCGGGAGACACCGCTTTACGACTCTACTTGTAACTACCAATGTGCTCTTGTCAATAACATCAATGTGTAATTATTGAAGTGTGACTAATGAGTGCGACTAATAAAAATAAAAAAACAGCAGTATACATTGTAGAGAATAACTAAAAAAGCAGAAAAAAAAGAAGGTGCCATCAGCACTCGGTGTTCCCAGGTGGTCTCCCTCCCAAGTACTGACCGAGCCCAATGCTGCTTAGCTTCGGGGATCGGACGAGAACCGGCGCATTCAGCATGGTATGGCCGATGGCGGGAGACACCGCTTTACGACTCTACTTGTAACTACCAATGTGCTCTTGTCAATAACATCAATGTGTAATTATTGAAGTGTGACTAATGAGTGCGACTAATAAAAATAAAAAAAACAGCAGTATACATTGTAGAGAATAACTAAAAAAGCAGAAAAAAAAGAAGGTGCCATCAGCACTCGGTGTTCCCAGGTGGTCTCCCTCCCAAGTACTGACCGAGCCCAATGCTGCTTAGCTTCGGGGATCGGACGAGAACCGGCGCATTCAGCATGGTATGGCCGATGGCGGGAGACACCGCTTTACGACTCTACTTGTAACTACCAATGTGCTCTTGTCAATAACATCAATGTGTAATTATTGAAGTGTGACTAATGAGTGCGACTAATAAAAATAAAAAAACAGCAGTATACATTGTAGAGAATAACTAAAAAAGCAGAAAAAAAAGAAGGTGCCATCAGCACTCGGTGTTCCCAGGTGGTCTCCCTCCCAAGTACTGACCGAGCCCAATGCTGCTTAGCTTCGGGGATCGGACGAGAACCGGCGCATTCAGCATGGTATGGCCGATTTTTTTTTTTTTTTTTTTTCTTTATTACCTGTCTTAGGTACAAACACATTTACACAGACAACACGTGTCGTATAAACACCCTAGTGTACAGTACATACGGTGACTATGTGTCAACCAGCATACAGTGCTGGTATCGTCAGGCTTAAAAATTCCGGTACAACGTGACAAGTCGGCTCTACTCTTGAGAGCCAGTCGGGAGGTTCCGGTGCCGTTTTAGTAGAATCTCAATATACCAGTGCACACTCTCATCGGAAATAAGCATCGGGCAGGCCTCGCATCCTTGTCGAAATGCTGACCTGCCATTCTCGAACGCCACAAAGAGTGGAGGCCCATAAGCATGATTGCATCAAATGGAATGCCATCTTCGTTCTCTACTCTCAAAAACGAATACCGTGCGAGTCCAATGGAAAATCTTTCTTAATAGCTCTTTGCAAAACATCCCAAAAATAAACCCCCTCCCAACAATGTAAAAAAACATGATCTATTGTTTCCGGCGACTTACAAATAATACAGTGCGTGCCCCACGGCAAAAAACAACCCTTTCGCTCCAAAAAGGCTTTAACTGGTAACGTTCCCGAATGAAGTTTAAAGAAAAATGTTTTGGTTCCCGGCTGTACATGCATTTTTTTAACCCTCTTTAAAACATTGCTTCCTGGGCCTCCACCGTACAATGACCGGTACAGTGGCACGGGAAAAAACAATATCACATAAAGCAAAATAAAGTTCTTTTCGTCTGACATTGGCAAGGTACTCTTTAGAAAACCGCACAGAAAGAAATCTTACAGTAGTCACAATTTCTTGTAAAAACCACCGATCCCTCCCACACAACCTTCGGTGGACACAACAAATTCAGGGCAGAAGTCTGCCCAATCTTAATTGACATAGCGTGCGCAGGAGAGGATCGGTGGCATCTCTAAAAAACAAAACCGGTTGACAAGCTGCCGTAAAACAAGTGACCGAGTCCCAGTCCCCCATCTTTGACCCGTCGAAACAAGTTGGTACGGCTGCACCGTTCCCACTCAGAAGCCCAGACAAATATGGCAAATATCCTATGGAACTTCTGTACATTAGTCCGGGAACAATGCAGCACCTGCATTACGTACCAGAGCTTGCTGATAAAAAACAGATTGCAGACGGTGGCTCTGGCAAAAATTGATAACGAAGCTCCTTTCCATTTCACCGCTTTCTCCTGCGTATCTTTCACCTGCTCTTTCCAGTAGTTGTCGCTCTCGCGATAACAATCGAGCGGCACTCCCAAGTACTTGCCCGGGGTCGTTGCCCAAGGCACATTAGCGAAGTGGTCCGGCGTCGATGGCCACGATCCGTGCCAGAGCCCAAGGCTCTTGGACCAGTTCACGCCACTCCCCGTAGCCTTGGTGAACTCACGCACTGTTTCGACGGCCTGTATTATACTACTCTGATCCCTTGTAAAAATAGCAATGTCGTCTGCATATGCTAACAACTTCACTTCGACTGCTTGCAACTGGAAACCAAGGATGCTATTGTTATTAATTACTTTCATGCACAGAGTTTCTATATAAATACAAAATAACAGAGGGCTTAGGGGGCAACCCTGACGAACCGACTCTGCACGTTAATGGGGGCCCCCAGACTCTATTTACAATCAACCTCGTCGTGCAGTTTCGGTACGCCAGGGCCACTCCCTCACAGATAACAGAACCAAGGTTAACATGGATTTAAAACAGCAAACAAAATTCTGTGATCAACACAGTCGAAAGCTTTTTCAAGGTCAATCTGTAAAATAGCGACCCGATCATCAGAGTAGTCACAGCACTCGAGAATGCTTCGCGCTTTATGAATATTTAGGACAATCGATCGCCCTTTAATACCACATGTTTGGTGTTGCCCGACGATGTCCTTTATCGCTGTCTGCAATCTGCGAGCCAATACTTTCATGTAGATTTTGTACTCTACATTTGTTAGGGCTATGGGTCGATATGCTGATACAGATCTGAGCTTATATACATCCTCGGTTTTGGGTATCAGAACGGTATGGGATGACCTGTATGATGGAGGCAATGTATTTAATTTATAGGCTTCATTAATATTACTGTCAGGATAGGGCTAATGTCATGTTTGAATGCTTTATAAAAGGCGGCCGTGAATCCGTCCGGACCAGGCGACTTTCCAGGGTTTAGTTTGTCTATGGCGTCCTCAACTTCAGTAACTGTGATTTCACGCTCCAAACTCTCTTTTCTTTCATCGTCCAGACGGGGTAATACGGGCAGAAATTCATTCTTGAAATGTTGAAAGTCGATGTCGTGCAATGCAAACAGTTTCCTATAATGCTCAGTAAAGGCTCGCGTGATACCCTCTGTATCAGTTGATACGTTACCGCCCCATTCTATCTCGCGTACGTGGTTCTTTTCGGCGCGTGCTTTTTCCAAGCCTAGCGCTCGTTTCGTTGGCGTTTCGCCTGCGGCGGTGTCCTCTGCCCTTGCCCTCACAAGCGCACCCCGATAACGCTGCTCGTCCAGCTGCTCTATTTTTTGTTTTATTTTTCTGATATCTTCAATCCATTTTCCCGGGGCTCGGCATTCATGTTTAATAGCTTCTCTAGAAGTTGCTTTAATTCGGTCTCTTTCCTTTTCTCCTCGTATCGAATGGACGTAGACCTGCTAATTGCAGTTAATTTTAAAGTTTCTTTACACAGCTCCCACTGTTGCCAAATGTGCAGGGTTTTGCTAGGATCTAACTTGCTAATTTCCTCTATTACAGTTGAATTAAATTTTTCGTCACCCAGGAGCTTGCTATTTAATTTCCAAGTATCCCACGAGAAAGAATTACTTCGCTTATTTATTCCAATAGAGCACTCGACTAAGCAGTGGTCAGAGAAACGACACTGGGACTACAGCATAACTAGTACATGCCGGCAGGATGTCAACGGATACGTAAATGCGGTCAAGTCTTGCATGACTAGGGCCTTCGAACCGCGTGTACCTAACCGCACTCGTATCATGAAGACATTCTCGCGACATCCTCAAGATCCCAGTTCTCGAGAATCCGCGTCAAAACATCAGTGCTCCTATCTCTGAAGCCCCGCGTGCTCGTCTTGTCGTGTGCACTGAGAACGCAGTTAAAGTCACCCAACAAATACGTCTGCCTTTCTGCACAGAGTCGTTGTTCGAGGCCGTGAAAAAACAGGGCCCTTTCTTCCACCTTGTTGGGCGCGTACACACAGACAATACGCCACTCGTCACTATTTAAAGAAACGTCAAGAGCTACACACCGGCCCGTGGGAGACGAAAAATGACCGTTCACTCTGAGCTCCGGCAACTTCTTGACAAACAGTACGCAGCCAGCCGATGTGCCCAATGCGTGGCTGACTACAACAAAAAACCTAGACGTGAAACGTTGCACCATGCTGCCGGTCTCTTCTTCGCCATCAACTTTCGTTTCCTGCACCGCCAGCACGTCTATGTCGCGTTCCGTTAAAAGCCGGTAAAGCTGGCTTTGCTTTCTTTTCCCTGCCAGTCCTCTCACATTTATGGTGGCAACTTTTAACGGACATGCAGGAGCCATTTTAACGAAAGGGTAAGAGACCAGCAGCACCGTGCTTACCTCTCACGTCTAGCGCGTGGCTAGACGACTGCCATCGCCGGCGGTGCCGTCCGGCGCCGGTACTTGAACTTGCCCGACTGGCTCGGCGTTGCCGCCTCGCTTGTCGGACGAAACGTTGGGGCGCGGTCGAAGGGATGACCGCCGTACTTGGGCAGTCTTTGCCGGGGTTTCCTCGACGCCCGGCGTCGTCGCTTGAGTCCCGTCGTTGCTGGTCTGGTGGTGGGGGCGCTTCGACGCCACGGCGGCGTTGGTAGTCGTCTGGCCGCCAGGCTTCTCCGCCTGCGGCTCGCTCGGGCTTTTCTGCTCGCCGCCTTTGGTTCCCAACGAGCTCTCCGTCGCTTTCTCAGTCGTGTCGCTCGACCCAGGCACATTACCCGCCGCTCCTTGGCGCGTCGGTTCAGGAACCTGGCGGGTGTCAGCTCCAAAGGACGCTGGCAGGACCTGTCTTATCGGCGGTGTGCCTTTTGAGCCAGACGAGTCACCTGACGCTTCTTGTTCAGCCGCGCCAGCCCCTTTCGAGGCTTCACCGCTGGAAGGCGCCGACGTGTCCGGTTCACCCGCCTGCTTTCTCGCCTCGTCAGTCCCCCTCGCTGCCTCCTCGGCCTCGGCGACGTCCATGAGCTCGTTGTGCTCGTGAGCCCTTGGCAGTCCGGTCGCCGACGCGTAGGTGCGGACGCAGTCCGCGTCTGCATGTCCATAGCGCCTGCACTTCGAACAGCGGGGCACCTTGCAGTCTCGGCGAACATGACCCGTGCCGTGGCAACGCAGGCATTGCATTGCCCTCCCGGGCACCACCACGAGGGCCAATTCGCCGGCGACTCTAACCTGGTGGGGCAGGTCGTCCACCTTGAGTCCAGGCTTCAACTTGAGGAGCACGCTCCTGGTGGTTGAGCCCTTTTCCCGCATGCCCTGGACGCGCCAACGCTCACGCGTCACCTCAGGTGACGTTTCCGAACGCTGCAAAAGCTGTCCGGATGTCTTCGTCCTGCACGCCGTAGAGCAGCCAATGCAGGCGAAGTTTCACCTGTTGGTCTTCAGGGTCGAAAATGACACACCGGCGCCCTTTCACCTTGAGCTCCTTCAACGCGGCCAGTTTCTTTGTGGCTTCTCCGGTGTTGAGGGTCACCGCCCAGACATGGTTAATCTGGTACGCCCCCACGCCACCACGTCGGGTAGCACACCAGCAGTGACAAGGGCGTCTCGGAAGTCTTCGACCCTGTAGGGCCTCTCACGCACGTCTCCGTGCAAGAACAACGTGTTGCTGAACGATCGACCGGTAGGCAAAGTAGGCAGCACAATTTCGTATTCCTTATCGTCTTCGGCGGTGATCCTGTTACCGCGGCCGGCACGGGCCGCTATCGCCGCTCCATCGGAGCCGTTCATTCTTCGTCCGTTCGCTGGCGCGGCCGGAAGTAGAATGAGCATGGTATGGCCGATGGCGGGAGACACCGCTTTACGACTCTACTTGTAACTACCAATGTGCTCTTGTCAATAACATCAATGTGTAATTATTGAAGTGTGACTAATGAGTGCGACTAATAAAAATAAAAAAACAGCAGTATACATTGTAGAGAATAACTAAAAAAGCAGAAAAAAAAAGAAGGTGCCATCAGCACTCGGTGTTCCCAGGTGGTCTCCCTCCCAAGTACTGACCGAGCCCAATGCTGCTTAGCTTCGGGGATCGGACGAGAACCGGCGCATTCAGCATGGTATGGCCGATGGCGGGAGACACCGCTTTACGACTCTACTTGTAACTACCAATGTGCTCTTGTCAATAACATCAATGTGTAATTATTGAAGTGTGACTAATGAGTGCGACTAATAAAAATAAAAAAACAGCAGTATACATTGTAGAGAATAACTAAAAAAGCAGAAAAAAAAGAAGGTGCCATCAGCACTCGGTGTTCCCAGGTGGTCTCCCTCCCAAGTACTGACCGAGCCCAATGCTGCTTAGCTTCGGGGATCGGACGAGAACCGGCGCATTCAGCATGGTATGGCCGATGGCGGGAGACACCGCTTTACGACTCTACTTGTAACTACCAATGTGCTCTTGTCAATAACATCAATGTGTAATTATTGAAGTGTGACTAATGAGTGCGACTAATAAAAATAAAAAAACAGCAGTATACATTGTAGAGAATAACTAAAAAAGCAGAAAAAAAAGAAGGTGCCATCAGCACTCGGTGTTCCCAGGTGGTCTCCCTCCCAAGTACTGACCGAGCCCAATGCTGCTTAGCTTCGGGGATCGGACGAGAACCGGCGCATTCAGCATGGTATGGCCGATGGCGGGAGACACCGCTTTACGACTCTACTTGTAACTACCAATGTGCTCTTGTCAATAACATCAATGGTAATTATTGAAGTGTGACTAATGAGTGCGACTAATAAAAATAAAAAAACAGCAGTATACATTGTAGAGAATAACTAAAAAAGCAGAAAAAAAGAAGGTGCCATCAGCACTCGGTGTTCCCAGGTGGTCTCCCTCCCAAGTACTGACCGAGCCCAATGCTGCTTAGCTTCGGGGATCGGACGAGAACCGGCGCATTCAGCATGGTATGGCCGATGGCGGGAGACACCGCTTTACGACTCTACTTGTAACTACCAATGTGCTCTTGTCAATAACATCAATGTGTAATTATTGAAGTGGACTAATGAGTGCGACTAATAAAAATAAAAAAAACGCAGTATACATTGTAGAGAATAACTAAAAAAGCAGAAAAAAAAGAAGGTGCCATCAGCACTCGGTGTTCCCAGGTGGTCTCCCTCCCAAGTACTGACCGAGCCCAATGCTGCTTAGCTTCGGGGATCGGACGAGAACCGGCGCATTCAGCATGGTATGGCCGATGGCGGGAGACACCGCTTTAACGACTCTACTTGTAACTACCAATGTGCTCTTGTCAATAACATCATGTGTAATTAGTGAAGTGTGACTAATGAGTGCGACTAATAAAAATAAAAAAACAGCAGTATACATTGTAGAGAATAACTAAAAAAGCAGAAAAAAAAAGAAGGTGCCATCAGCACTCGGTGTTCCCAGGTGGTCTCCCTCCCAAGTACTGACCGAGCCCAATGCTGCTTAGCTTCGGGGATCGGACGAGAACCGGCGCATTCAGCATGGTATGGCCGATTTTTTTTTTTTTTTTTTTTTTTTCTTTATTACCTGGCTTTGGTACACAGCACATAATACACACAACACTGGTGTAAAAAGCCACCCGATGTACAAGTACATATGGTGACTGTGTAATCAACCAGCATGGAGCTGGTATCGTCTAAGTTAAAATTCGGGCAATGTCACCAGTGGCTGTAGTCTTGAGAGCCACTCGGGTGGTTCCGATTCCACTTTATATAATTCTAATAACCAATGAATACTCTCTCTAAAGTACGCTCGTGCAGGCCGCGCATCTTTGTCAAAGTGGTACCCAGCCATTCGCGATCTCCACAAAGAGTGGAGGCCCAGGAGCATAACTGCGTCAAACGGAACGCCGTCTTCATTCTTTACGCACAAAAACCGAATGCCATACGGGTGCAGTGGGAATTCTTTTTGACTGTTCTCTGTAAGTACGTCCCAAAAATAAACCCCCTCCCAACAATGTAGAAAAAACATGGTCTATCGTTTCGGGCAATTTGCAAATCAAACAATGACTACCCCATGGCAAAAAGCAACCCCTTGTCTCCAAAAAGGCTTTAACAGGCAACGTTCCGGTATGAAGTTTAAAGAAAAAGGTCTTTGTTCCCGGCTGCACATGCATTTTTTTTACTCTCTTTAAAACATTGCTACCTGGGCCTCCACTGTACAAGGACCTGTACAACGGCACTGGAAAGACGATGTCGCATAAGGCAAAATAAAGTTCTTTTCGTTTTACATTCCAAAGGTACTCTCTTGAAAATCTTACAGGAGAAACCTGACTACTAAACACAATTTCTTTAATAGAAGCCCCAATCCCTCCCACAAAATCTTCGGTAGTAACAACATACTCAGGGAGACATCTACCAAGTCGCAATTGACACAGTGTGCGCAGGAAGGGATCTGTGACGTCTCTAAAAAACAAAAAACGGTTAACAAGCTGCCGCAAAAAGAGGTGACCAAGTCCCAGCCCCCCATCTTTGACCCGTCGAAACAAGTTGGTACGGCTGCATCGCTCCCACTCAGAAGCCCAGACAAATATGGCAAATATTCTGTGAAACTTCTGCACATTAGTCCGGGAGCAATGCAGCACCTGCATTACGTACCACAGCTTGCTGATAAAAAACAAGTTACAAACGGTGGCTCTGGCAAAGATCGATAAGGCGGCGCCTTTCCACTTGTCGGCTTTCTCCCGTATATCTTTCGCCTGACCTTTCCAATAATGATCGCTGTCGCGATAACCATCGAGCGGGACGCCCAAATACTTGCCCGGGGTCGTCACCCAAGGCACGTTTGCGAAGTGGTCAGGTTTGGTTGGCCACGATCCGTGCCAGAGCCCTAGGGACTTCGACCAGTTAACTCCGCTCCCTGTAGCTTGGCTGAATGCACGCACGGTTTCGACAGCCTGGTTATACTACGTTTGTCCCTTGAAAAAATAGCCACATCGTCCGCAGTACGCAAGCAGCTTAACTTCTGCTGCTTGTAACTGAAAACCATTGATGCTATGTTCATTGACAATTTTCATGCAGAGAGTTTCAATAGTACATGCAAAATAACAAGGGGCTGAGGGGGCAACCCTGACGAACCGAACGTTGCACACTAATGGGGGCCCCCAGACTCTTATTCACGATCAACTTCGTAGTGCAGTTTCGGTACGCCAGGGCCACTCCCTCACAAATAACAGAACCAAGGTTAACATAATTTAACAGAGCAAACAAAATTCTATGGTCAACACAATCGAACGCCTTTTGAAAATCAATCTGTAAGATGGCAACTCGCTCATCTGCATAATCACAGCATTCAAGTATGCTGCGCGCTATGTGAATATTGGTCACAATCGATCGCCCTTTGATACCGCACGTTTGGTGAGGCCCGACGATGTCCTTAATCACAGTCTGTAGTCTGCGAGCCAAAACCTTCATATAAATTTTGTATTCTACGTTAGTGAGGGCTATTGGTCTATACCCTGAAACAAATTTTAGCTTATCTGGATCTTCGGTTTTCGGTATAAGTACTGTGTGGGAAGACCGGTATGACGGTGGTAATGTATTATATTTGTAAGCTTCATTAAATATGGCTGTGAGGATAGGGCTTACTTCGTGTTTAAACTGTTTATAAAAAGCGGCGGTGAATCCGTCAGGACCGGGTGATTTTCCAGGATTTAACTTGTCTATTGCTACTTCGACTTCGGCTGAGGTTATTGGCCTTTGCAAACTCTCCTTTCTTTCATCGTCAACGCGGGGCAAAACAGGCAGATACTCGTTCTTAAATTTTTCCAGGTCTACGTCGTGCGCGGCGAACAATGCCCGATAATGTTCAGTGAAAGCCATTTTAATCTCCTCTGTATCGGTTGTTACCGCCCCGCCCCATTCTATCTCGTGTATGTAGTTTCTTTCGGCACGTGCTTTTTCCAAACACAGCGCGCGCTTCGATGGCATTTCACCCGCGGCTGTGTCCTCTGCCCTTGCCCTCACCAACGCACCGCGATAACGTTCTTCATCCAGTTGCTCAATCTTTTGTTTTACTTTTCTGATGTCTTCTGACCATTTTCCGGGGGCTCGGCATTCCTGCTCGAGTAGCTTATTAAGCAGCAGTTTTAATTCCTTCTCTTTCCTTTTCTCTTCGTGCCGAATACACGTAGCCCTTTCAATTGCTTTCAATTTTAAAGATTCCTTACATAATTCCCACTGCTGCCAAATACAAAGGTTTTCACTAGGGTCTAATTTGGAGATGTCATCATTTACAGTTAAATTAAACTCCTCGTCCTGCAATAATTTACTGATTTAATTTCCATGTTTCCCACGAGAAAGAGGTGGTTCGCTTGGTGATTCCGATAGAGCACTGTACTAGGCAGTGGTCCGAAAACGACACCGGGACTACATCGTAGCTGGTACATTGCGGAAGGATGTCTACAGATACGTAGACGCGGTCGAGTCTTGCATGGCTAGGGCCTTCGAAACGCGTGAACTTTACTGCACTCGTACCTTGAATACATTCAGCTACGTCCTCAAGGTCCCAGCTTTCGACAATACGCGTCAATATGTCGGTGCTCTTGTCTCTGAAACTCCGAGTGCTCGTTTTGTCGTGCGCACTAAGGACACAGTTAAAATCGCCCAACACTATTAACTGCTTTCCTGCACTGAGCCGTTGTTCAAGGCTATGAAAATACACGGCCCTTTCTTCGACCTTGTTGGGCGCGTACACGCACACTACACGCCACTCGGAGTTGTTCAGAGAAAAGTCGAGCACAGCAGATCGGCCAGCCTCACATGTAAAATGGGCGTTCACCTGCAGCCCCGGCAACTTCTTAACAAATAGGATGCAGCCGGCCGATGTGCCCACTGCATGGCTAACTACAGCAAAAAGCGAGACGTGAAACGCTGCACCATGCTGCCGGTCTCCTCTTCGCCATCGACTTTAGTTTCCTGCACCGCTAGGACGTCTATGTCGCGTTCCGTTAAAAGTCGATACAGCTGGCTTTGTTTCCTTTTGCCTGCCAGTCCTCTAACGTTAAGGGTGGCCACTTTTAACGAACACGCAGGTGCCATTTTAACGAACTGAAAGGAGACCAGCAGCACTGTGCTCACCTCTCACGTCTAGCACGAGGCTAGACGATGCCATCGCCGGCAGTGCCATCCGGCGGAACCGCTGGAGCTTGTCCAACGGGGTCGGCGTTACCGCCGCGCTTCTCGAAAGTCACGTTCGGGCGCGGCCGCAGGGACGACCGCCGTACTTGGGCTGCCTTGGCAGGGGGCTCCTCGACGCCAGGGGCAGCCGGTTGGCTGCCGTCGTTGCTGGACTGTGGGTGGGGGCGCTTCGACGCCGCGGCAGCATTGGTGGGCGTGGGTGTGCCACTCTTCTCCGACAGTGCCTCCTTGGAGGTCTTAACGTCGCCGACCTTGGCAGCTGGTTCACTGTTCGTCGTTATCCCAGTCGTCTCGGTTGACGCAGCCGAGTCGACCGCCGCCCTTTGCAGCGCTGGGATGGCACCTGTCCCGGTACCTCCTCCTGACGACGCTGCAGGCAGGACCTGTGTTAGCGGATCGTTCGCCGGTGACCCTGACGAGTCATTTACGGCTTCCAGGCCGACGGGCACAGCCCCTTTCGGGGCGTCACTGCCGGTAGGCGCCGACGTGTCTAGTGGTCCCGTCTGCCTTCTCGCGTCTTCCGTGCCCCTCGCCGCCTCTTCCGCCTCGGCGACGTCCATCAGCGCCTCGTTGTCATCCGCCTTTGGCAGCCCGGTAGCCGACGCGTACGTACGGACGCAGTCCGCGTCCGCGTGTCCGTAGCGCCGGCACTTTGAACACCGGGGCACCCTGCAGTCACGGCGTACGTGCCCCGTTCCATGGCAGCGCAGGCACTGCATTGCTCGCCCGGGAACCACCACGAGGGCCAACTCGCCGGCGACACGAACCTGGTGGGGCAGGTCGTCCACCTTGAGACCAGGCTTCAGCTTGAGTAGCACGCTCCTCGTGGTTGAGCCCTTTTCACGCATGCCTTGGACACGCCAACGCTCTCGGGTCACTTCGGTTACGTTCCCGAACGCCGCGAAAGCTGTCCGAATGTCTTCGTCCAGCACGCCGTAGAGCAGCCAATGCAGGCGAAGTTTGACCTGCTGGTCTTCGGGGTCGAAAATGACACACCGACGCCCTTTCACCTTCAGCTCCTTCATGGCGGCGAGTTTCTTTGTGGCTTCGCCGGTGTTCAGGGTGACCGCCCAGACATGGTTAATCTGGTAAGCACCCACTGCCAGCACGTCGGGTAGAACACCAGCAGTCGCGAGGGCGTCTCGGAAATCTTCGACCCGGTAAGGCCTCTCACGCACGTCTCCGTGCAAGAACAACGTGTTCTGAACGATACGACCGGTAGGGCAAAGTAGGCAGCACGATTTCGTAGTCCTTATCGTCTTCGAGCGGTGATCCTGTTACCGCGGCCGGCACGGGCCGCTATCGCCGCTCCATCGGAGCCGTTCATTCCTGCGTCCGCTCGCTAGCGCGGCCGGAAGTAGAATGAGCATGGTATGGCCGATGGCGGGAGACACCGCTTTACGACTCTACTTGTAACTACCAATGTGCTCTTGTCAATAACATCAATGTGTAATTATTGAAGTGTGACTAATGAGTGCGACTAATAAAAATAACAGCAGTATACATTGTAGAGAATAACTAAAAAAGCAGAAAAAAAAGAAGGTGCCATCAGCACTCGGTGTTCCCAGGTGGTCTCCCTCCCAAGTACTGACCGAGCCCAATGCTGCTTAGCTTCGGGGATCGGACGAGAACCGGCGCATTCAGCATGGTATGGCCGATGGCGGGAGACACCGCTTTACGACTCTACTTGTAACTACCAATGTGCTCTTGTCAATAACATCAATGTGTAATTATTGAAGTGTGACTAATGAGTGCGAGCAGTATACATTGTAGAGAATAACTAAAAAAGCAGAAAAAAAGAAGGTGCCATCAGCACTCGGTGTTCCCAGGTGGTCTCCCTCCCAAGTACTGACCGAGCCCAATGCTGCTTAGCTTCGGGATCGGACGAGAACCGGCGCATTCAGCATGGTATGGCCGATGGCGGGAGACACCGCTTTACGACTCTACTTGTAACTACCAATGTGCTCTTGTCAATAACATCAATGTGTAATTATTGAAGTGTGACTAATGAGTGCGACAAACAGCAGTATACATTGTAGAGAATAACTAAAAAAGCAAAAAAAAGAAGGTGCCATCAGCACTCGGTGTTCCCAGGTGGTCTCCCTCCCAAGTACTGACCGAGCCCAATGCTGCTTAGCTTCGGGGATCGGACGAGAACCGGCGCATTCAGCATGGTATGGCCGATGGCGGGAGCACCAAGCTTTACGACTCTACTGGTGCTCTTGTCAATAACATCAATGTGTAATTATTGAAGTGTGACTAATGAGTGCGAACTAATAAAAAGAAAAAAAACAGCAGTATACATTGTAGAGAATAACTAAAAAAGCAAGGAAAAAAAAAGAAGGTGCCATCAGCACTCGGTGTTCCCAGGTGGTCTCCCTCCCAAGTACTGACCGAGCCCAATGCTGCTTAGCTTCGGTGATCGGACGAGAACCGGCGCATTCAGCATGGTATGGCCGATTTTTTTTTTTTTTTTTTTCTTTATTACCTGGCTTTGGTACACAGCACATAATACACACAACACTGGTGTAAAAGCCACCCGATGTACAAGGTACATATGGTGACTGTGTAATCAACCAGCATGGTGCTGGTATCGTCAAGTTAAAATTCGGGCAATGTCACCAGTGGCTGTAGTCTTGACAGCCATTCGGGTGGTTCCGGTTCCGCTTTATATAATTCTATAAACCAATCAATACTCTCCCTGAAGTACGCTCGTGCAGGCCGCGCATCTTTGTCGAAATGGTGGCCTGCCATTCGCGATCTCCACAAGGAGTGGAGGCCCAGGAGCATAATTGCATCGAAAGGAACCCCATCTTCATTGTTTACGCACAAAAACCGAATGCCATACGGGTGCAGCGGGAACTCTTTCTTGACTGATCTCTGCAAAACGTCCCAAAAATAAACCCCCTCCCAACAGTGCAAAAAAACATGATCTATGGTTTCCGGCAATTTGCAAATTAAACAATGAGTACCCCATGGCAAAAAACAACCCCTTTTCTCCAAAAAAGATTAACAGGCAACGTTCCAGTATGCAGTTTAAAGAAAAAGGTCTTTGTTCCCGGCTGCACCCTCATTTTTTTTACTCTCTTTAAAACATTGCTGCCTGGGCCTCCACTGTACAAGGACCTGTACAACGGCACTGGAAGGACGATGTCGCATAAGGCAAAATAAAGTTCTTTTCGTTTTACACTCCAAAGGTACTCCCTTGAAAATCTTACAGTGAGAAACCTGATACTAAAAACAATTTCTTTAAAGAAAGCCCCAATCCCTCCCACAAAATCCTCGGTGGTCACTACATACTCTGGGAGACATCTACCAAGTCGCAATTGACACAGTGTGCGCAGGAAGGGATCAGTGACGTCTCTAAAAAACAAAAAACGGTTAACAAGCTGCCGCAAAAAGAGGTGACCAAGTCCCAGTCCCCCATCTTTGACCCGTCGAAACAAGTTGGTACGGCTGCATCGCTCCCACTCAGAAGCCCAGACAAATATGGCAAATATTCTGTGAAACTTCTGCACATTAGTCCGGGAGCAATGCAGCACCTGCATTACGTACCACAACTTGCTGATAAAAAACAAGTTACAAACTGTGGCTCTGGCAAAGATCGATAAGGCGGCACCTTTCCACTTGTCGGCTTTCTCCCGTATGTCTTTCGCCTGAGCTTTCCAATAATGATCGCTGTCGCGATAACCATCGAGCGGGACGCCCAAATACCTGCCCGGGGTCGTCACCCAAGGCACGTTAGCGAAGTGGTCAGGTTTGGTTGGCCACGATCCGTGCCAGAGCCCCAGGGACTTCGACCAATTAACTCCGCTCCCTGTAGATTGGCTGAAATCGCGCACGGTTTCGACAGCCTGTTCGATACTACGTTTGTCCCTTGAAAAAATAGCCACATCGTCCGCATATGCAAGCAGCTTAACTTGTGCTGCCTGTAACTCAAAACCATTGATTCTACGTTCATTGACAATTTTGAAGCACAAAGTTTCAATATACATGCAAAATAACAAAGGGCTGAGGGGGCAACCCTGACGAACCGAACGCTGCACACTAATGGGGGCCCCCAGACTCTTATTCACGATCAATTTCGTAGTGCAGTTTCGGTACGCCAGGGCCACTCCCTCGCAAATAACAGAACCAAGGTTAACATAATTTAACAGAGCAAACAAAATTCTATGGTCAACGCAATCGAACGCCTTTTGAAAATCAATCTGTAAGATGGCAACTCGCTCATCTGAATAATCACAGCATTCAAGTATGCTGCGCGCTATGTGAATATTGGTCACAATCGACCGCCCTTTGATACCACACGTTTGATGAGGCCCAACGATGTCCTTAATCACAGTCTGTAGTCTGCGAGCCAAAACCTTCATATAGATTTTGTATTCTACGTTAGTGAGGGCTATTGGTCTATACCCTGAAACAAATTTTAGCTTATCTGGATCTTCGGTTTTGGGTATAAGTACTGTGTGGGAAGACCGGTATGACGGTGGTAATGTATTAAGTTTGTAAGCTTCATTAAATATGACTGTGAGGATAGGGCTTACTTCGTGTTTAAACTGCTTATAAAAAGCGGCGGTGAATCCGTCAGGACCGGGTGATTTTCCAGGATTTAACTTGTCTATTGCTACTTCGACTTCGGCTGAGGTTATTGGCCTTTGCAAACTCTCCTTTCTTTCATCGTCAACGCGGGGCAAAACAGGCAGATACTCGTTCTTAAATTTTTCCAGGTCTACGTCGTGCGCGGCGAACAATGCCCGATAATGTTCAGTGAAAGCCATTTTAATCTCCTCTGTATCGGTAGTTACCGCCCCGCCCCATTCTATCTCGTGTATGTAGTTTCTTTCGGCACGTGCTTTTTCCAAACACAGCGCGCGCTTCGATGGCATTTCACCCGCGGCTGTGTCCTCTGCCCTTGCCCTCACCAACGCACCGCGATAACGTTCTTCATCCAGTTGCTCAATCTTTTGTTTTACTTTTCTGATGTCTTCTGACCATTTTCCGGGGGCTCGGCATTCCTGCTCGAGTAGCTTATTAAGCAGCAGTTTTAATTCCTTCTCTTTCCTTTTCTCTTCGCGCCGAATACACGTAGCCCTTTCAATTGCTTTCAATTTTAAAGATTCCTTACATAATTCCCACTGCTGCCAAATACAAAGGTTTTCACTAGGGTCTAATTTGGAGATGCATTCATTTACAGTTAAATTAAACTCCTCGTCCTGCAATAATTTACTGTTTAATTTCCATGTTTCCCACGAGAAAGAAGTGATTCGCTTGGTGATTCCGATAGAGCACTGAACTAGGCAGTGGTCCGAAAACGACACCGGGATTACATCGTAGCTGGTACATTGCGGAAGGATGTCTACCGATACGTAGACGCGATCAAGTCTTGCATGGCTAGGGCCTTCGAAACGCGTGAACTTTACTGCACTCGTACCTTGAATACATTCAGCTACGTCCTCAAGGTCCCAGCTTTCGACAATACGCGTCAAAATGTCGGTGCTCTTGTCTCTGAAACTCCGAGTGCTCGTTTTGTCGTGCGCACTAAGGACACAGTTAAAATCGCCCAACACTATTAACTGCTTTCCTGCACTGAGCCGTTGTTCAAGGCTATGAAAATACACGGCCCTTTCTTCGACCTTGTTGGGCGCGTACACGCACATTACACGCCACTCGGAGTTGTTCAGAGAAAAGTCGAGCACAGCAGATCGGCCAGCCTCACATGTAAAATGGGCGTTCACCTGCAGCCCCGGCAACTTCTTAACAAATAGGATGCAGCCGGCCGATGTGCCCACTGCATGGCTAACTACAGCAAAAAAGCGAGACGTGAAACGCTGCACCATGCTGCCGGTCTCCTCTTCGCCATCGACTTTAGTTTCCTGCACCGCTAGGACGTCTATGTCGCGTTCCGTTAAAAGTCGATACAGCTGGCTTTGTTTCCTTTTGGCTGCCAGTCCTCTAACGTTAAGGGTGGCCACTTTTAACGAACACGCGGGTGCCATTTTACCGAACTGAAAGGAGACCAGCAGCACTGTGCTCACCTCTCACGTCTAGCACGAGGCTAGACGATGCCATCGCCGGCAGTGCCATCCGGCGGAACCGCTGGAGCTTGTCCAACGGGGTCGGCGTTACCGCCGCGCTTCTCGAAAGTCACGTTCGGGCGCGGCCGCAGGGACGACCGCCGTACTTGGGCTGCCTTGGCAGGGGGCTCCTCGACGCCAGGGGCAGCCGGTTGGCTGCCGTCGTTGCTGGACTGTGGGTGGGGGCGCTTCGACGCCGCGGCAGCATTGGTGGGCGTGGGTGTGCCACTCTTCTCCGACAGTGCCTCCTTGGAGGTCTTAACGTCGCCGACCTTGGCAGCTGGTTCACTGTTCGTCGTTATCCCAGTCGTCTCGGTTGACGCAGCCGAGTCGACCGCCGCCCTTTGCAGCGCTGGGATGGCACCTGTCCCGGTACCTCCTCCTGACGACGCTGCAGGCAGGACCTGTGTTAGCGGATCGTTCGCCGGTGACCCTGACGAGTCATTTACGGCTTCCAGGCCGACGGGCACAGCCCCTTTCGGGGCGTCACTGCCGGTAGGCGCCGACGTGTCTAGTGGTCCCGTCTGCCTTCTCGCGTCTTCCGTGCCCCTCGCCGCCTCTTCCGCCTCGGCGACGTCCATCAGCGCCTCGTTGTCATCCGCCTTTGGCAGCCCGGTAGCCGACGCGTACGTACGGACGCAGTCCGCGTCCGCGTGTCCGTAGCGCCGGCACTTTGAACACCGGGGCACCCTGCAGTCACGGCGTACGTGCCCCGTTCCATGGCAGCGCAGGCACTGCATTGCTCGCCCGGGAACCACCACGAGGGCCAACTCGCCGGCGACACGAACCTGGTGGGGCAGGTCGTCCACCTTGAGACCAGGCTTCAGCTTGAGTAGCACGCTCCTCGTGGTTGAGCCCTTTTCACGCATGCCTTGGACACGCCAACGCTCTCGGGTCACTTCGGTTACGTTCCCGAACGCCGCGAAAGCTGTCCGAATGTCTTCGTCCAGCACGCCGTAGAGCAGCCATGCAGACGAAGTTTGACCTGCTGGTCTTCGGGGTCGAAAATGACACACCGACGCCCTTTCACCTTCAACTCCTTCATGGCGGCGAGTTTCTTTGTGGCTTCTCCGGTGTTCAGGGTGACCGCCCAGACATGGTAATCTGGTACGCCCCCCAGCGCCATCACGTCGGAGACACACCAGCAGTGACAAGGGCGTCTCGGAGTCTTCGACCTGTAGGGCCTCTCACGCACGTCTCCGTGCAAGAACAAGGTGTTGTTACAACACGACCGGTGGGCAACGTAGGCAGTACAATCTCGTAATCCTTATCGTCGTGCGACGGTGATCCTGTTGCCGCGGCCGGCACGGGCCGCTATCGCCGCTCCATCGGAGCCGTTCATTCTTCGTCCGCTCGCTAGCGCGGCCGGAAGTAGAATGAGCTGGTATGGC